>NC_080715.1:41294641-41421552 GCF_019097595.1 Hemibagrus wyckioides | reverse complement strand
TTCTGATCTACATACATTTCTGATCTATACACACTTCTGATCTACATACATTTCTGATCTACATACATTTCTGATCTACATACATTTCTGATCTACATACACTTCTGATCTACATATATTTCTGATCTACATACATTTCTGATCTATACACACTTCTGATCTACATACATTTCTGATCTACATACATTTCTGATCTACATACATTTCTGATCTATACACACTTCTGATCTACATACATTTCTGATCTACATACATTTCTGATCTACATACACTTCTGATCTACATACATTTCTGATCAATACACACTTCTGATCTACATACATTTCTGATCAATACACACTTCTGATCTACATACATTTCTGATCTACATACATTTCTGATCTACATACACTTCTGATCTACATACATTTCTGATCTATACACACTTCTGATCTACATACATTTCTGATCTACATACATTTCTGATCTACATACACTTCTGATCTACATACATTTCTGATCTATACACACTTCTGATCTACATACATTTCTGATCTACATACATTTCTGATCTACATACATTTCTGATCAATACACACTTCTGATCTACATACATTTCTGATCTACATACACTTCTGATCTACATACATTTCTGATCAATACACACTTCTGATCTACATACATTTCTGATCTACATACATTTCTGATCTACATACATTTCTGATCAATACACACTTCTGATCTACATACATTTCTGATCAATACACACTTCTGATCTACATACATTTCTGATCTACATACATTTCTGATCAATACACACTTCTGATCTACATACACTTCTGATCTACATACATTTCTGATCTACATACACTTCTGATCTACATACATTTCTGATCTACATACATTTCTGATCAATACACACTTCTGATCTACATACATTTCTGATCTACATACACTTCTGACATACACTTCTGATCTACATACATTTCTGATCTACATACACTTCTGATCTACATACATTTCTGATCAATACACACTTCTGATCTACATACATTTCTGATCAATACACACTTCTGACATACACTTCTGATCTACATACATTTCTGATCTACATACACTTCTGATCTACATACATTTCTGATCTATACACACTTCTGATCTACATACATTTCTGATCTACATACATTTCTGATCTACATACATTTCTGATCAATACACACTTCTGATCTACATACATTTCTGATCTACATACATTTCTGATCTACATACATTTCTGATCAATACACACTTCTGATCTACATACATTTCTGATCTACATACATTTCTGATCAATACACACTTCTGACATACACTTCTGATCTACATACATTTCTGATCTATACACACTTCTGATCTACATACATTTCTGATCTACATACATTTCTGATCTACATACATTTCTGATCTATACACACTTCTGATCTACATACATTTCTGATCTACATACATTTCTGATCTACATACATTTCTGATCTATACACACTTCTGATCTACATACATTTCTGATCTATACACACTTCTGATCTACATACATTTCTGATCTACATACATTTCTGATCTACATACATTTCTGATCAATACACACTTCTGATCTACATACATTTCTGATCTACATACATTTCTGATCAATACACACTTCTGACATACACTTCTGATCTACATACATTTCTGATCTATACACACTTCTGATCTACATACATTTCTGATCTATACACACTTCTGATCTACATACATTTCTGATCTACATACATTTCTGATCTACATACATTTCTGATCAATACACACTTCTGATCTACATACACTTCTGATCTACATACATTTCTGATCTACATACATTTCTGATCTACATACATTTCTGATCTATACACACTTCTGATCTACATACATTTCTGATCTATACACACTTCTGATCTACATACATTTCTGATCAATACACACTTCTGATCTACATACATTTCTGATCTACATACATTTCTGATCTATACACACTTCTGATCTACTCACACTTCTGATCTACATACACTTCTGATCTACATACATTTCTGATCTACATACATTTCTGATCTACATACATTTCTGATCAATACACACTTCTGATCTACATACATTTCTGATCTATACACACCTCTGATCTACATACATTTCTGATCTATACACACTTCTGATCTACATACATTTCTGATCTACATACATTTCTGATCTACATACATTTCTGATCTATACACACCTCTGATCTACATACATTTCTGATCTATACACACTTCTGATCTACATACATTTCTGATCTACATACATTTCTGATCTACATACATTTCTGATCTATACACACTTCTGATCTACATACATTTCTGATCTACATACACTTCTGATCTACATACACTTCTGATCTACATACATTTCTGATCTATACACACTTCTGATCTACATACATTTCTGATCTACATACATTTCTGATCTACATACATTTCTGATCTATACACACTTCTGATCTACATACATTTCTGATCTACATACATTTCTGATCTACATACATTTCTGATCTATACACACTTCTGATCTAGATACATTTCTGATCTACATACATTTCTGATCTACATACATTTCTGATCAATACACACTTCTGATCTACTCACACTTCTGATCTATACACACTTCTGATCTACATACATTTCTGATCTACATACATTTCTGATCTATACACACTTCTGATCTACATACACTTCTGATCTACATACACTTCTGATCTACATACATTTCTGATCTACATACATTTCTGATCTATACACACTTCTGATCTACATACATTTCTGATCTACATACATTTCTGATCTACATACATTTCTGATCTATACACACTTCTGATCTACATACATTTCTGATCTACATACATTTCTGATCTACATACATTTCTGATCAATACACACTTCTGATCTACTCACACTTCTGATCTACATACACTTCTGATCTATACACACCTCTGATCTACATACATTTCTGATCTACATACACTTCTGATCTACATACATTTCTGATCTACATACATTTCTGATCTACATACATTTCTGATCAATACACACTTCTGATCTACTCACACTTCTGATCTACATACACTTCTGATCTATACACACCTCTGATCTACATACATTTCTGATCTACATACATTTCTGATCTACATACATTTCTGATCAATACACACTTCTGATCTACTCACACTTCTGATCTACATACATTTCTGATCTATACACACCTCTGATCTACATACATTTCTGATCTACATACACTTCTGATCTACATACATTTCTGATCTACATACATTTCTGATCTATACACACTTCTGATCTACATACATTTCTGATCTACATACATTTCTGATCTACATACATTTCTGATCTACATACATTTCTGATCAATACACACTTCTGATCTACATACATTTCTGATCAATACACACTTCTGATCTACATACATTTCTGATCTACATACATTTCTGATCAATACACACTTCTGATCTACATACACTTCTGATCTACATACATTTCTGATCTACATACATTTCTGATCAATACACACTTCTGATCTACATACACTTCTGATCTACATACATTTCTGATCTACATACATTTCTGATCTACATACATTTCTGATCTACATACATTTCTGACATACACTTCTGATCTACATACATTTCTGATCTACATACACTTCTGATCTACATACATTTCTGATCTACATACATTTCTGATCTACATACACTTCTGATCTACATACACTTCTGACATACACTTCTGATCTACATACACTTCTGATCTACATACATTTCTGATCTACATACACTTCTGATCTACATACATTTCTGATCTACATACATTTCTGATCTACATACACTTCTGATCTACATACACTTCTGATCTACATACACTTCTGATCTACATACACTTCTGATCTACATACACTTCTGACATACACTTCTGATCTACATACACTTCTGACATACACTTCTGATCTACATACATTTCTGATCTACATACACTTCTGATCTACATACACTTCTGATCTATACACACTTCTGATCTACATACATTTCTGATCTACATACATTTCTGATCAATACACACTTCTGATCTACATACATTTCTGATCAATACACACTTCTGACATACACTTCTGATCTACATACATTTCTGATCAATACACACTTCTGATCTACATACATTTCTGATCAATACACACTTCTGATCTACATACATTTCTGATCTACATACACTTCTGATCTACATACATTTCTGATCAATACACACTTCTGATCTACATACATTTCTGATCAATACACACTTCTGACATACATTTCTGATCTACATACACTTCTGATCTACATACATTTCTGATCTACATACATTTCTGATCTATACACACTTCTGATCTACATACACTTCTGATCTACATATATTTCTGATCTATACACACTTCTGATCTACATACATTTCTGATCTACATACATTTCTGATCTACATACATTTCTGATCTATACACACTTCTGATCTACATACATTTCTGATCTACATACATTTCTGATCTACATACATTTCTGATCAATACACACTTCTGATCTACATACACTTCTGATCTACATACATTTCTGATCTACATACATTTCTGATCTACTCACACTTCTGATCTACTCACACTTCTGATCTACATACATTTCTGATCTACATACATTTCTGATCTACATACATTTCTGATCTATACACACTTCTGATCTACATACATTTCTGATCTACATACATTTCTGATCTATACACACTTCTGATCTACATACATTTCTGATCTACATACATTTCTGATCTATACACACTTCTGATCTACATACATTTCTGATCTACATACATTTCTGATCTATACACACTTCTGATCTACATACATTTCTGATCTATACACACTTCTGATCTACATACATTTCTGATCTACATACATTTCTGATCAATACACACTTCTGATCTACATACATTTCTGATCTACATACATTTCTGATCTATACACACTTCTGATCTACATACATTTCTGATCTACATACATTTCTGATCTATACACACTTCTGATCTACATACATTTCTGATCTACATACATTTCTGATCTATACACACTTCTGATCTACATACATTTCTGATCTATACACACTTCTGATCTACATACATTTCTGATCTACATACATTTCTGATCTATACACACTTCTGATCTACATACATTTCTGATCTACATACATTTCTGATCAATACACACTTCTGATCTACATACACTTCTGATCTACATACACTTCTGATCTACATACATTTCTGATCTACATACACTTCTGATCTACATACATTTCTGATCTACATACATTTCTGATCTACATACACTTCTGATCTACATACATTTCTGATCTACATACATTTCTGATCAATACACACTTCTGATCTACATACATTTCTGATCTACATACACTTCTGACATA
The DNA here is from genome assembly GCF_019097595.1 of Hemibagrus wyckioides. Classification (NCBI taxonomy): domain Eukaryota; kingdom Metazoa; phylum Chordata; class Actinopteri; order Siluriformes; family Bagridae; genus Hemibagrus; species Hemibagrus wyckioides. Next base: position 41,416,040 of record NC_080715.1, on the reverse strand, counting down.
CACTTCTGATCTACATACATTTCTGATCTACATACATTTCTGATCTACATACATTTCTGATCTACATACACTTCTGATCTACATACATTTCTGATTTACATACATTTCTGATCTACATACATTTCTGATCAATACACACTTCTGATCTACATACATTTCTGATCTACATACATTTCTGATCTACATACACTTCTGATCTACATACATTTCTGATCTACATACATTTCTGATCTACATACACTTCTGATCTACATACATTTCTGATCTACATACATTTCTGATATACATACATTTCTGATCAATACACACTTCTGATCTACATACATTTCTGATCAATACACACTTCTGATCTACATACATTTCTGATCTACATACACTTCTGATCTACATACATTTCTGATCTACATACATTTCTGATCTACATACATTTCTGATCAATACACACTTCTGACATACACTTCTGATCTACATACATTTCTGATCAATACACACTTCTGATCTACATACATTTCTGATCAATACACACTTCTGATCTACATACATTTCTGATCTACATACATTTCTGATCTACATACATTTCTGATCAATACACACTTCTGATCTACATACATTTCTGATCTACACACACTTCTGATCTACATACATTTCTGATCAATACACACTTCTGATCTACATACATTTCTGATCTACATACATTTCTGATCAATACACACTTCTGATCTACATACATTTCTGATCTACATACATTTCTGATCAATACACACTTCTGATCTACATACATTTCTGATCTACATACATTTCTGATCAATACACACTTCTGATCTACATACATTTCTGATCTACATACATTTCTGATCTACATACATTTCTGATCAATACACACTTCTGATCTACATACACTTCTGATCTACATACATTTCTGATCTACACACACTTCTGATCTACATACATTTCTGATCAATACACACTTCTGATCTACATACATTTCTGATCTACATACATTTCTGATCAATACACACTTCTGATCTACACACACTTCTGATCTACATACATTTCTGATCAATACACACTTCTGATCTACATACATTTCTGATCTACATACATTTCTGATCAATACACACTTCTGATCTACATACATTTCTGATCTACATACATTTCTGATCAATACACACTTCTGATCTACATACATTTCTGATCTACATACATTTCTGATCAATACACACTTCTGATCTACATACACTTCTGATCTACATACATTTCTGATCTACATACATTTCTGATCAATACACACTTCTGATCTACATACATTTCTGATCTACATACATTTCTGATCAATACACATTTCTGATCTACATACATTTCTGATCAATACACATTTCTGATCTACATACACTTCTGATCTACATACATTTCTGATCTACATACATTTCTGATCAATACACATTTCTGATCTACATACATTTCTGATCTATACACACTTCTGACATACACTTCTGATCTACATACATTTCTGATCTACATACATTTCTGATCTACATACATTTCTGATCTACATACATATCTGATCAATACACACTTCTGATCTACATACATTTCTGATCTACATACATTTCTGATCTACATACATTTCTGATCTACATACACTTCTGATCTACATACATTTCTGATCTACATACATTTCTGATCTATACACACTTCTGATCTACATACATTTCTGATCTACATACATTTCTGATCTATACACACTTCTGATCTACATACATTTCTGATCTACATACATTTCTGATCTATACACACTTCTGATCTACATACACTTCTGATCTACATACACTTCTGACATACACTTCTGATCTACATACATTTCTGATCTACATACACTTCTGATCTACATACATTTCTGATCTACATACACTTCTGATCTACATACATTTCTGATCTACATACATTTCTGATCTACATACACTTCTGATCTACATACATTTCTGATCTACATACACTTCTGATCTACATACACTTCTGATCTACATACATTTCTGATCTACATACACTTCTGATCTACATACATTTCTGATCTACATACACTTCTGATCTACATACATTTCTGATCTACATACATTTCTGATCAATACACACTTCTGATCTACTCACACTTCTGATCTACATACACTTCTGATCTACATACATTTCTGATCTACATACATTTCTGATCTACATACATTTCTGATCTATACACACTTCTGATCTACTCACACTTCTGATCTACATACACTTCTGATCTACATACATTTCTGATCTACATACATTTCTGATCTATACACACTTCTGATCTACATACATTTCTGATCTACATACATTTCTGATCTATACACACTTCTGATCTACATACATTTCTGATCTATACACACTTCTGATCTACATACATTTCTGATCTATACACACTTCTGATCTACATACATTTCTGATCTACATACATTTCTGATCTACATACATTTCTGATCTACATACACTTCTGATCTACATACATTTCTGATCTACATACATTTCTGATCTATACACACTTCTGATCTACATACATTTCTGATCTACATACATTTCTGATCTACATACATTTCTGATCTATACACACTTCTGATCTACATACATTTCTGATCTACATACATTTCTGATCTACATACACTTCTGATCTACATACATTTCTGATCAATACACACTTCTGATCTACATACATTTCTGATCAATACACACTTCTGATCTACATACATTTCTGATCTACATACATTTCTGATCTACATACACTTCTGATCTACATACATTTCTGATCTATACACACTTCTGATCTACATACATTTCTGATCTACATACATTTCTGATCTACATACACTTCTGATCTACATACATTTCTGATCTATACACACTTCTGATCTACATACATTTCTGATCTACATACATTTCTGATCTACATACATTTCTGATCAATACACACTTCTGATCTACATACATTTCTGATCTACATACACTTCTGATCTACATACATTTCTGATCAATACACACTTCTGATCTACATACATTTCTGATCTACATACATTTCTGATCTACATACATTTCTGATCAATACACACTTCTGATCTACATACATTTCTGATCAATACACACTTCTGATCTACATACATTTCTGATCTACATACATTTCTGATCAATACACACTTCTGATCTACATACACTTCTGATCTACATACATTTCTGATCTACATACACTTCTGATCTACATACATTTCTGATCTACATACATTTCTGATCTACATACATTTCTGATCTACATACACTTCTGATCTACATACATTTCTGATCTACATACATTTCTGATCAATACACACTTCTGATCTACATACATTTCTGATCTACATACACTTCTGACATACACTTCTGATCTACATACATTTCTGATCTACATACACTTCTGATCTACATACATTTCTGATCAATACACACTTCTGATCTACATACATTTCTGATCAATACACACTTCTGACATACACTTCTGATCTACATACATTTCTGATCTACATACACTTCTGATCTACATACATTTCTGATCTATACACACTTCTGATCTACATACATTTCTGATCTACATACATTTCTGATCTACATACATTTCTGATCAATACACACTTCTGATCTACATACATTTCTGATCTACATACATTTCTGATCTACATACATTTCTGATCAATACACACTTCTGATCTACATACATTTCTGATCTACATACATTTCTGATCAATACACACTTCTGACATACACTTCTGATCTACATACATTTCTGATCTATACACACTTCTGATCTACATACATTTCTGATCTATACACACTTCTGATCTACATACATTTCTGATCTACATACATTTCTGATCTACATACATTTCTGATCAATACACACTTCTGATCTACATACATTTCTGATCTACATACATTTCTGATCTATACACACTTCTGATCTACATACATTTCTGATCTACATACATTTCTGATCTACATACATTTCTGATCTATACACACTTCTGATCTACATACATTTCTGATCTATACACACTTCTGATCTACATACATTTCTGATCTACATACATTTCTGATCTACATACATTTCTGATCAATACACACTTCTGATCTACATACATTTCTGATCTACATACATTTCTGATCAATACACACTTCTGACATACACTTCTGATCTACATACATTTCTGATCTATACACACTTCTGATCTACATACATTTCTGATCTATACACACTTCTGATCTACATACATTTCTGATCTACATACATTTCTGATCTACATACATTTCTGATCAATACACACTTCTGATCTACATACATTTCTGATCTACATACATTTCTGATCTACATACATTTCTGATCAATACACATTTCTGATCTACATACACTTCTGATCTACATACATTTCTGATCTACATACATTTCTGATCAATACACATTTCTGATCTACATACACTTCTGATCTACATACATTTCTGATCTACATACATTTCTGATCAATACACACTTCTGATCTACATACACTTCTGATCTACATACATTTCTGATCTACATACATTTCTGATCAATACACATTTCTGATCTACATACACTTCTGATCTACATACATTTCTGATCTACATACATTTCTGATCAATACACATTTCTGATCTACATACACTTCTGATCTACATACATTTCTGATCTACATACATTTCTGATCAATACACATTTCTGATCTACATACACTTCTGATCTACATACATTTCTGATCAATACACATTTCTGATCTACATACACTTCTGATCTACATACATTTCTGATCTACATACATTTCTGATCAATACACACTTCTGATCTACATACACTTCTGATCTACATACATTTCTGATCTACATACATTTCTGATCAATACACATTTCTGATCTACATACACTTCTGATCTACATACATTTCTGATCTACATACATTTCTGATCAATACACATTTCTGATCTACATACACTTCTGATCTACATACATTTCTGATCTACATACATTTCTGATCAATACACATTTCTGATCTACATACACTTCTGATCTACATACATTTCTGATCAATACACATTTCTGATCTACATACACTTCTGATCTACATACATTTCTGATCAATACACATTTCTGATCTACATACATTTCTGATCTACATACATTTCTGATCTACATACATTTCTGATCAATACACACTTCTGATCTACATACACTTCTGATCTACTCACACTTCTGATCTACATACATTTCTGATCTACATACATTTCTGATCTACATACATTTCTGATCTACATACATTTCTGATCTATACACATTTCTGATCTATACACACTTCTGATCTACATACATTTCTGATCTACATACATTTCTGATCTACATACATTTCTGATCAATACACACTTCTGATCTACTCACACTTCTGATCTACATACACTTCTGATCTATACACACTTCTGATCTACATACACTTCTGATCTACATACATTTCTGATCTACATACATTTCTGATCTACATACATTTCTGATCTATACACACTTCTGATCTACATACATTTCTGATCTATACACACTTCTGATCTACATACATTTCTGATCAATACACACTTCTGATCTACATACACTTCTGATCTATACACACTTCTGATCTACATACATTTCTGATCTATACACACTTCTGATCTACATACATTTCTGATCTATACACACTTCTGATCTACATACATTTCTGATCTACATACATTTCTGATCTACATACATTTCTGATCAATACACACTTCTGATCTACATACACTTCTGATCTACATACACTTCTGATCTATACACACTTCTGATCTACATACACTTCTGATCTACATACACTTCTGATCTACATACATTTCTGATCTACATACATTTCTGATCTACATACATTTCTGATCTATACACACTTCTGATCTACATACATTTCTGATCTATACACACTTCTGATCTACATACATTTCTGATCTACATACATTTCTGATCTACATACATTTCTGATCAATACACACTTCTGATCTACATACATTTCTGATCTACATACATTTCTGATCTACATACACTTCTGATCTACATACACTTCTGATCTACATACATTTCTGATCTACATACATTTCTGATCTACATACACTTCTGATCTACATACACTTCTGATCTACATACATTTCTGATTTACATACATTTCTGATCTACATACATTTCTGATCTATACACACTTCTGATCTACATACATTTCTGATCTATACACACTTCTGACATACACTTCTGATCTACATACATTTCTGATCTATACACACTTCTGATCTACATACATTTCTGATCTATACACACTTCTGATCTACATACATTTCTGATCAATACACACTTCTGATCTACATACATTTCTGATCTACATACATTTCTGATCTATACACACTTCTGATCTACATACATTTCTGATCTACATACATTTCTGATCTATACACACTTCTGATCTACATACATTTCTGATCTACATACATTTCTGATCTATACACACTTCTGATCTACATACATTTCTGATCTACATACACTTCTGATTTACATACATTTCTGATCTACATACACTTCTGATCTACATACATTTCTGATCTACATACATTTCTGATCTACATACATTTCTGATCTATACACACTTCTGATCTACATACATTTCTGATCTATACACACTTCTGATCTACATACATTTCTGATCAATACACACTTCTGATCTACATACATTTCTGATCTACATACATTTCTGATCTATACACACTTCTGATCTACATACACTTCTGATCTACATACACTTCTGATCTACATACATTTCTGATCTACATACACTTCTGATCTACTCACACTTCTGATCTACATACACTTCTGATCTACATACATTTCTGATCTACATACATTTCTGATCAATACACACTTCTGATCTACATACATTTCTGATCTACATACATTTCTGATCTACATACATTTCTGATCTATACACACTTCTGATCTACATACATTTCTGATCTACATACATTTCTGATCTACATACATTTCTGATCTATACACACTTCTGATCTACATACATTTCTGATCTACATACATTTCTGATCTACATACATTTCTGATCAATACACACTTCTGATCTACATACATTTCTGATCTACATACATTTCTGATCTACATACATTTCTGATCTACATACACTTCTGATCTACATACATTTCTGATCTACATACATTTCTGATCAATACACACTTCTGATCTACATACATTTCTGATCTACATACACTTCTGATCTACATACATTTCTGATCAATACAAACTTCTGATCTACATACATTTCTGATCTACATACATTTCTGATCTACATACATTTCTGATCAATACACACTTCTGATCTACATACATTTCTGATCTACATACATTTCTGATCAATACACACTTCTGATCTACATACACTTCTGATCTACATACATTTCTGATCTACATACACTTCTGATCTACATACATTTCTGATCTACATACATTTCTGATCTACATACATTTCTGATCTACATACACTTCTGATCTACATACATTTCTGATCTACATACATTTCTGATCAGTACACACTTCTGATCTACATACATTTCTGATCTACATACACTTCTGACATACACTTCTGATCTACATACATTTCTGATCTACATACACTTCTGATCTACATACATTTCTGATTTACATACATTTCTGATCTACATACATTTCTGATCAATACACACTTCTGATCTACATACATTTCTGATCAATACACACTTCTGACATACACTTCTGATCTACATACATTTCTGATCTACATACACTTCTGATCTACATACATTTCTGATCTATACACACTTCTGATCTACATACATTTCTGATCAATACACACTTCTGATCTACATACATTTCTGATCTACATACATTTCTGATCTACATACATTTCTGATCTACATACATTTCTGATCTACATACATTTCTGATCTACATACATTTCTGATCTATACACACTTCTGATCTACATACATTTCTGATCTACATACATTTCTGATCTACATACATTTCTGATCAATACACACTTCTGATCTACATACATTTCTGATCTACATACATTTCTGATCTACATACATTTCTGATCTACATACACTTCTGATCTACATACATTTCTGATCTACATACATTTCTGATCAATACACACTTCTGATCTACATACATTTCTGATCTACATACACTTCTGATCTACATACATTTCTGATCAATACACACTTCTGATCTACATACATTTCTGATCTACATACATTTCTGATCTACATACATTTCTGATCAATACACACTTCTGATCTACATACATTTCTGATCTACATACATTTCTGATCAATACACACTTCTGATCTACATACACTTCTGATCTACATACATTTCTGATCTACATACACTTCTGATCTACATACATTTCTGATCTACATACATTTCTGATCTACATACATTTCTGATCTACATACACTTCTGATCTACATACATTTCTGATCTACATACATTTCTGATCAATACACACTTCTGATCTACATACATTTCTGATCTACATACACTTCTGACATACACTTCTGATCTACATACATTTCTGATCTACATACACTTCTGATCTACATACTCTTCTGATCTACATACATTTCTGATCTACATACATTTCTGATCTACATACACTTCTGATCTACATACATTTCTGATTTACATACATTTCTGATCTACATACATTTCTGATCAATACACACTTCTGATCTACATACATTTCTGATCAATACACACTTCTGACATACACTTCTGATCTACATACATTTCTGATCTACATACACTTCTGATCTACATACATTTCTGATCTATACACACTTCTGATCTACATACATTTCTGATCTACATACATTTCTGATCTACATACATTTCTGATCAATACACACTTCTGATCTACATACATTTCTGATCTACATACATTTCTGATCTACATACATTTCTGATCAATACACACTTCTGATCTACATACATTTCTGATCTACATACATTTCTGATCAATACACACTTCTGATCTACATACATTTCTGATCTACATACATTTCTGATCTATACACACTTCTGATCTACATACATTTCTGATCTACATACACTTCTGATCTACATACATTTCTGATCTATACACACTTCTGACATACACTTCTGATCTACATACATTTCTGATCAATACACACTTCTGATCTACATACATTTCTGATCTATACACACTTCTGATCTACATACATTTCTGATCAATACACACTTCTGATCTACATACATTTCTGATCTACATACATTTCTGATCTATACACACTTCTGATCTACATACACTTCTGATCTACATACACTTCTGATCTACATACATTTCTGATCTACATACACTTCTGATCTACATACATTTCTGATCTACATACATATCTGATCTACATACATTTCTGATCAATACACACTTCTGATCTACATACATTTCTGATCTACATACATTTCTGATCTACATACATTTCTGATCTATACACACTTCTGATCTACATACATTTCTGATCTACATACATTTCTGATCTATACACACTTCTGATCTACATACATTTCTGATCTACATACATTTCTGATCTACATACATTTCTGATCTACATACACTTCTGATCTACATACATTTCTGATCTACATACATTTCTGATCTACATACATTTCTGATCAATACACACTTCTGATCTACATACATTTCTGATCTATACACACTTCTGATCTACATACATTTCTGATCTACATACACTTCTGATCTACATACATTTCTGATCTACATACATTTCTGATCTACATACATTTCTGATCTACATACACTTCTGATCTACATACATTTCTGATTTACATACATTTCTGATCTACATACATTTCTGATCAATACACACTTCTGATCTACATACACTTCTGATCTACATACATTTCTGATCTATACACACTTCTGATCTACATACATTTCTGATCTATACACACTTCTGATCTACATACATTTCTGATCAATACACACTTCTGATCTACATACATTTCTGATCAATACACACTTCTGATCTACATACATTTCTGATCAATACACACTTCTGATCTACATACATTTCTGATCTACATACACTTCTGATCTACATACATTTCTGATCAATACACACTTCTGATCTACATACATTTCTGATCAATACACACTTCTGATCTACATACATTTCTGATCAATACACACTTCTGATCTACATACATTTCTGATCTACATACACTTCTGATCTACATACATTTCTGATCAATACACACTTCTGATCTACATACATTTCTGATCTACATACATTTCTGATCTACATACATTTCTGATCTACATACATTTCTGATCAATACACACTTCTGATCTACATACATTTCTGATCTATACACACTTCTGATCTACATACATTTCTGATCTACATACATTTCTGATCTACATACACTTCTGATCTACATACATTTCTGATCTACATACACTTCTGATCTACATACACTTCTGATCTACATACATTTCTGATCTACATACATTTCTGATCTATACAAACTTCTGATCTACATACATTTCTGATCTACATACACTTCTGATCTACATACATTTCTGATCAATACACACTTCTGATCTACATACATTTCTGATCAATACACACTTCTGACATACACTTCTGATCTACATACACTTCTGATCTACATACATTTCTGATCTACATACACTTCTGATCTACTCACACTTCTGATCTACATACACTTCTGATCTACATACATTTCTGATCTACATACATTTCTGATCTATACACACTTCTGATCTACATACACTTCTGATCTACATACATTTCTGATCTACATACATTTCTGATCTACATACACTTCTGATCTACATACATTTCTGATCTACATACATTTCTGATCTACATACATTTCTGATCTACATACATTTCTGATCTATACACACTTCTGATCTACATACATTTCTGATCTACATACATTTCTGATCTACATACACTTCTGATCTACATACATTTCTGATCTACATACATTTCTGATCAATACACACTTCTGATCTACTCACACTTCTGATCTACATACACTTCTGATCTACATACATTTCTGATTTACATACATTTCTGATCTACATACATTTCTGATCAATACACACTTCTGATCTACATACACTTCTGATCTACATACACTTCTGATCTACATACATTTCTGATCTACATACACTTCTGATCTACATACATTTCTGATCTACATACATTTCTGATCTACATACATTTCTGATCTATACACACTTCTGATCTACATACATTTCTGATCTACATACATTTCTGATCTATACACACTTCTGATCTACATACATTTCTGATCTACATACATTTCTGATCTACATACATTTCTGATCTACATACACTTCTGATCTACATACATTTCTGATCTACATACATTTCTGATCTACATACATTTCTGATCAATACACACTTCTGATCTACATACATTTCTGATCTATACACACTTCTGATCTACATACATTTCTGATCTACATACACTTCTGATCTACATACATTTCTGATCTACATACATTTCTGATCTACATACATTTCTGATCTACATACACTTCTGATCTACATACATTTCTGATTTACATACATTTCTGATCTACATACATTTCTGATCAATACACACTTCTGATCTACATACACTTCTGATCTACATACATTTCTGATCTATACACACTTCTGATCTACATACATTTCTGATCTATACACACTTCTGATCTACATACATTTCTGATCAATACACACTTCTGATCTACATACATTTCTGATCAATACACACTTCTGATCTACATACATTTCTGATCAATACACACTTCTGATCTACATACATTTCTGATCTACATACACTTCTGATCTACATACATTTCTGATCAATACACACTTCTGATCTACATACATTTCTGATCAATACACACTTCTGATCTACATACATTTCTGATCAATACACACTTCTGATCTACATACATTTCTGATCTACATACACTTCTGATCTACATACATTTCTGATCAATACACACTTCTGATCTACATACATTTCTGATCTACATACATTTCTGATCTACATACATTTCTGATCTACATACATTTCTGATCAATACACACTTCTGATCTACATACATTTCTGATCTATACACACTTCTGATCTACATACATTTCTGATCTACATACATTTCTGATCTACATACACTTCTGATCTACATACATTTCTGATCTACATACACTTCTGATCTACATACACTTCTGATCTACATACATTTCTGATCTACATACATTTCTGATCTATACAAACTTCTGATCTACATACATTTCTGATCTACATACACTTCTGATCTACATACATTTCTGATCAATACACACTTCTGATCTACATACATTTCTGATCAATACACACTTCTGACATACACTTCTGATCTACATACACTTCTGATCTACATACATTTCTGATCTACATACACTTCTGATCTACTCACACTTCTGATCTACATACACTTCTGATCTACATACATTTCTGATCTACATACATTTCTGATCTATACACACTTCTGATCTACATACACTTCTGATCTACATACATTTCTGATCTACATACATTTCTGATCTACATACACTTCTGATCTACATACATTTCTGATCTACATACATTTCTGATCTACATACATTTCTGATCTACATACATTTCTGATCTATACACACTTCTGATCTACATACATTTCTGATCTACATACATTTCTGATCTACATACACTTCTGATCTACATACATTTCTGATCTACATACACTTCTGATCTACATACATTTCTGATTTACATACATTTCTGATCTACATACATTTCTGATCAATACACACTTCTGATCTACATACATTTCTGATCAATACACACTTCTGATCTACATACATTTCTGATCTACATACATTTCTGATCTATACACACTTCTGATCTACATACATTTCTGATCTACATACATTTCTGATCTACATACATTTCTGATCAATACACACTTCTGACATACACTTCTGATCTACATACATTTCTGATCTATACACACTTCTGATCTACATACATTTCTGATCTACATACACTTCTGATCTACATACATTTCTGATCAATACACACTTCTGATCTACATACATTTCTGATCTACATACATTTCTGATCTACATACATTTCTGATCTATACACACTTCTGATCTACATACATTTCTGATCTACATACATTTCTGATCAATACACACTTCTGATCTACATACATTTCTGATCTACATACATTTCTGATCTACATACATTTCTGATCTATACACACTTCTGATCTACATACATTTCTGATCTACATACATTTCTGATCAATACACACTTCTGATCTACATACATTTCTGATCTACATACATTTCTGATCTATACACACTTCTGATCTACATACATTTCTGATCTACATACACTTCTGATCTACATACATTTCTGATCTATACACACTTCTGACATACACTTCTGATCTACATACATTTCTGATCTATACACACTTCTGATCTACATACATTTCTGATCTATACACACTTCTGATCTACATACATTTCTGATCAATACACACTTCTGATCTACATACATTTCTGATCTACATACATTTCTGATCTATACACACTTCTGATCTACATACACTTCTGATCTACATACACTTCTGATCTACATACATTTCTGATCTACATACATTTCTGATCTATACACACTTCTGATCTACATACACTTCTGATCTACATACATTTCTGATCTACATACACTTCTGATCTACATACACTTCTGATCTACATACATTTCTGATCTACATACATTTCTGATCAATACACACTTCTGATCTACATACATTTCTGATCTACATACATTTCTGATCAATACACACTTCTGATCTACTCACACTTCTGATCTACATACACTTCTGATCTACATACATTTCTGATCTACATACATTTCTGATCAATACACACTTCTGATCTACATACATTTCTGATCTACATACATTTCTGATCAATACACACTTCTGATCTACATACATTTCTGATCTACATACATTTCTGATCTATACACACTTCTGATCTACATACACTTCTGATCTACATACATTTCTGATCTACATACATTTCTGATCTATACACACTTCTGATCTACATACATTTCTGATCTACATACATTTCTGATCTATACACACTTCTGATCTACATACATTTCTGATCTACATACATTTCTGATCTATACACACTTCTGATCTACATACATTTCTGATCTATACACACTTCTGATCTACTCACACTTCTGATCTACATACACTTCTGATCTACATACATTTCTGATCTACATACATTTCTGATCTACATACATTTCTGATCAATACACACTTCTGATCTACATACATTTCTGATCTATACACACTTCTGATCTACATACACTTCTGATCTATACACACTTCTGATCTACATACATTTCTGATCTATACACACTTCTGATCTACATACATTTCTGATCTATACACACTTCTGATCTACATACATTTCTGATCTACATACATTTCTGATCAATACACACTTCTGATCTACTCACACTTCTGATCTACATACATTTCTGATCAATACACATTTCTGATCTACATACATTTCTGATCAATACACACTTCTGATCTACATACATTTCTGATCTACATACATTTCTGATCTACATACACTTCTGATCTACATACATTTCTGATCTATACACACTTCTGATCTACATACATTTCTGATCTACATACATTTCTGATCTACATACACTTCTGATCTACATACACTTCTGATCTACATACATTTCTGATCTACATACATTTCTGATCTACATACATTTCTGATCTACATACATTTCTGATCTACATACATTTCTGATCTACATACACTTCTGATCTACATACATTTCTGATCTACATACATTTCTGATCTACATACACTTCTGATCTACATACATTTCTGATCTACATACATTTCTGATCTACATACATTTCTGATCAATACACACTTCTGATCTACTCACACTTCTGATCTACATACACTTCTGATCTACATACATTTCTGATCTACATACATTTCTGATCTATACACACTTCTGATCTACATACACTTCTGATCTACATACATTTCTGATCTATACACACTTCTGACATACACTTCTGATCTACATACACTTCTGACATACACTTCTGATCTACATACATTTCTGATCTACATACACTTCTGATCTACATACATTTCTGATCTACATACACTTCTGATCTACATACATTTCTGATCTACATACATTTCTGATCTACATACACTTCTGATCTACATACATTTCTGATCTACATACACTTCTGATCTACATACACTTCTGATCTACATACATTTCTGATCTACATACACTTCTGATCTACATACATTTCTGATCTACATACACTTCTGATCTACATACATTTCTGATCTACATACATTTCTGATCAATACACACTTCTGATCTACTCACACTTCTGATCTACATACACTTCTGATCTACATACATTTCTGATCTACATACATTTCTGATCTACATACATTTCTGATCTATACACACTTCTGATCTACTCACACTTCTGATCTACATACACTTCTGATCTACATACATTTCTGATCTACATACATTTCTGATCTATACACACTTCTGATCTACATACATTTCTGATCTACATACATTTCTGATCTATACACACTTCTGATCTACATACATTTCTGATCTATACACACTTCTGATCTACATACATTTCTGATCTATACACACTTCTGATCTACATACATTTCTGATCTACATACATTTCTGATCTACATACATTTCTGATCTACATACACTTCTGATCTACATACATTTCTGATCTACATACATTTCTGATCTATACACACTTCTGATCTACATACATTTCTGATCTACATACATTTCTGATCTACATACATTTCTGATCTATACACACTTCTGATCTACATACATTTCTGATCTACATACATTTCTGATCTACATACACTTCTGATCTACATACATTTCTGATCAATACACACTTCTGATCTACATACATTTCTGATCAATACACACTTCTGATCTACATACATTTCTGATCTACATACATTTCTGATCTACATACACTTCTGATCTACATACATTTCTGATCTATACACACTTCTGATCTACATACATTTCTGATCTACATACATTTCTGATCTACATACACTTCTGATCTACATACATTTCTGATCTATACACACTTCTGATCTACATACATTTCTGATCTACATACATTTCTGATCTACATACATTTCTGATCAATACACACTTCTGATCTACATACATTTCTGATCTACATACACTTCTGATCTACATACATTTCTGATCAATACACACTTCTGATCTACATACATTTCTGATCTACATACATTTCTGATCTACATACATTTCTGATCAATACACACTTCTGATCTACATACATTTCTGATCAATACACACTTCTGACATACACTTCTGATCTACATACATTTCTGATCTACATACACTTCTGATCTACATACATTTCTGATCTATACACACTTCTGATCTACATACATTTCTGATCTACATACATTTCTGATCTACATACATTTCTGATCAATACACACTTCTGATCTACATACATTTCTGATCTACATACATTTCTGATCTACATACATTTCTGATCTACATACATTTCTGATCAATACACACTTCTGATCTACATACATTTCTGATCTACATACATTTCTGATCAATACACACTTCTGATCTACATACATTTCTGATCTACATACATTTCTGATCTATACACACTTCTGATCTACATACATTTCTGATCTACATACACTTCTGATCTACATACATTTCTGATCTATACACACTTCTGACATACACTTCTGATCTACATACATTTCTGATCTATACACACTTCTGATCTACATACATTTCTGATCTATACACACTTCTGATCTACATACACTTCTGATCTACATACATTTCTGATCTACATACACTTCTGATCTACATACATTTCTGATCTATACACACTTCTGATCTACATACATTTCTGATCTATACACACTTCTGATCTACATACATTTCTGATCTATACACACTTCTGATCTACATACATTTCTGATCAATACACACTTCTGATCTACATACATTTCTGATCTACATACATTTCTGATCTATACACACTTCTGATCTACATACACTTCTGATCTACATACACTTCTGATCTACATACATTTCTGATCTACATACATTTCTGATCTACATACATTTCTGATCAATACACACTTCTGATCTACATACATTTCTGATCTACATACATTTCTGATCTACATACATTTCTGATCTATACACACTTCTGATCTACATACATTTCTGATCTACATACATTTCTGATCTATACACACTTCTGATCTACATACATTTCTGATCTACATACATTTCTGATCTACATACATTTCTGATCAATACACACTTCTGATCTACATACATTTCTGATCTATACACACTTCTGATCTACATACATTTCTGATCTACATACACTTCTGATCTACATACATTTCTGATCTACATACATTTCTGATCTACATACACTTCTGATCTACATACATTTCTGATTTACATACATTTCTGATCTACATACATTTCTGATCAATACACACTTCTGATCTACATACATTTCTGATCAATACACACTTCTGATCTACATACATTTCTGATCAATACACACTTCTGATCTACATACATTTCTGATCAATACACACTTCTGATCTACATACATTTCTGATCTACATACACTTCTGATCTACATACATTTCTGATCAATACACACTTCTGATCTACATACATTTCTGATCAATACACACTTCTGATCTACATACATTTCTGATCAATACACACTTCTGATCTACATACATTTCTGATCTACATACACTTCTGATCTACATACATTTCTGATCAATACACACTTCTGATCTACATACATTTCTGATCTACATACATTTCTGATCTACATACATTTCTGATCTACATACATTTCTGATCAATACACACTTCTGATCTACATACATTTCTGATCTACATACACTTCTGATCTACATACATTTCTGATCTACATACACTTCTGATCTACATACATTTCTGATCTACATACATTTCTGATCTATACAAACTTCTGATCTACATACATTTCTGATCTACATACACTTCTGATCTACATACATTTCTGATCAATACACACTTCTGATCTACATACATTTCTGATCAATACACACTTCTGACATACACTTCTGATCTACATACACTTCTG
This sequence comes from Hemibagrus wyckioides, assembly GCF_019097595.1. NCBI lineage: Eukaryota > Metazoa > Chordata > Actinopteri > Siluriformes > Bagridae > Hemibagrus > Hemibagrus wyckioides. Next base: position 41,397,454 of record NC_080715.1, on the reverse strand, counting down.
ATCTACATACATTTCTGATCTACATACACTTCTGATCTACTCAAACTTCTGATCTACATACACTTCTGATCTACATACATTTCTGATCTACATACATTTCTGATCTATACACACTTCTGATCTACATACACTTCTGATCTACATACATTTCTGATCTACATACATTTCTGATCTACATACACTTCTGATCTACATACATTTCTGATCTACATACATTTCTGATCTACATACATTTCTGATCTACATACATTTCTGATCTATACACACTTCTGATCTACATACATTTCTGATCTACATACATTTCTGATCTACATACACTTCTGATCTACATACATTTCTGATCTACATACACTTCTGATCTACATACATTTCTGATTTACATACATTTCTGATCTACATACATTTCTGATCAATACACACTTCTGATCTACATACATTTCTGATCAATACACACTTCTGATCTACATACATTTCTGATCTACATACATTTCTGATCTATACACACTTCTGATCTACATACATTTCTGATCTACATACATTTCTGATCTACATACATTTCTGATCAATACACACTTCTGACATACACTTCTGATCTACATACATTTCTGATCTATACACACTTCTGATCTACATACATTTCTGATCTACATACACTTCTGATCTACATACATTTCTGATCAATACACACTTCTGATCTACATACATTTCTGATCTACATACATTTCTGATCTACATACATTTCTGATCTATACACACTTCTGATCTACATACATTTCTGATCTACATACATTTCTGATCAATACACACTTCTGATCTACATACATTTCTGATCTACATACATTTCTGATCTACATACATTTCTGATCTATACACACTTCTGATCTACATACATTTCTGATCTACATACATTTCTGATCAATACACACTTCTGATCTACATACATTTCTGATCTACATACATTTCTGATCTATACACACTTCTGATCTACATACATTTCTGATCTATACACACTTCTGATCTACATACATTTCTGATCAATACACACTTCTGATCTACATACATTTCTGATCTACATACATTTCTGATCTATACACACTTCTGATCTACATACACTTCTGATCTACATACACTTCTGATCTACATACATTTCTGATCTACATACATTTCTGATCTATACACACTTCTGATCTACATACACTTCTGATCTACATACATTTCTGATCTACATACACTTCTGATCTACATACACTTCTGATCTACATACATTTCTGATCTACATACATTTCTGATCAATACACACTTCTGATCTACATACATTTCTGATCTACATACATTTCTGATCAATACACACTTCTGATCTACATACATTTCTGATCTACATACATTTCTGATCAATACACACTTCTGATCTACTCACACTTCTGATCTACATACATTTCTGATCTACATACATTTCTGATCTACATACATTTCTGATCAATACACACTTCTGATCTACATACATTTCTGATCTACATACATTTCTGATCAATACACACTTCTGATCTACATACATTTCTGATCTACATACATTTCTGATCTATACACACTTCTGATCTACATACACTTCTGATCTACATACATTTCTGATCTACATACATTTCTGATCTATACACACTTCTGATCTACATACATTTCTGATCTACATACATTTCTGATCTATACACACTTCTGATCTACATACATTTCTGATCTACATACATTTCTGATCTATACACACTTCTGATCTACATACATTTCTGATCTATACACACTTCTGATCTACTCACACTTCTGATCTACATACACTTCTGATCTACATACATTTCTGATCTACATACATTTCTGATCTACATACATTTCTGATCAATACACACTTCTGATCTACATACATTTCTGATCTATACACACTTCTGATCTACATACACTTCTGATCTATACACACTTCTGATCTACATACATTTCTGATCTATACACACTTCTGATCTACATACATTTCTGATCTACATACATTTCTGATCTACATACACTTCTGATCTACATACATTTCTGATCTATACACACTTCTGATCTACATACATTTCTGATCAATACACACTTCTGATCTACATACATTTCTGATCTACATACATTTCTGATCAATACACACTTCTGATCTACACACACTTCTGATCTACCTACATTTCTGATCAATACACATTTCTGATCTACATACATTTCTGATCTACATACACTTCTGATCTACATACATTTCTGATCTACATACATTTCTGATCTACATACACTTCTGATCTACATACATTTCTGATCTATACACACTTCTGATCTACATACATTTCTGATCTACATACATTTCTGATCTACATACACTTCTGATCTACATACACTTCTGATCTACATACATTTCTGATCTACATACATTTCTGATCTATACACACTTCTGATCTACATACATTTCTGATCTACATACATTTCTGATCTATACACACTTCTGATCTACATACATTTCTGATCTATACACACTTCTGATCTACATACATTTCTGATCTACATACATTTCTGATCTACATACATTTCTGATCTACATACATTTCTGATCAATACACACTTCTGATCTACATACATTTCTGATCTACATACATTTCTGATCTACATACATTTCTGATCTACATACACTTCTGATCTACATACATTTCTGATCTACATACATTTCTGATCAATACACACTTCTGATCTACATACATTTCTGATCTACATACATTTCTGATCTACATACATTTCTGATCAATACACACTTCTGATCTACATACACTTCTGATCTACATACATTTCTGATCTACATACATTTCTGATCTACATACATTTCTGATCTACATACATTTCTGATCAATACACACTTCTGATCTACTCACACTTCTGATCTACATACATTTCTGATCTACATACATTTCTGATCTATACACACTTCTGATCTACATACACTTCTGATCTACATACATTTCTGATCTATACACACTTCTGATCTACATACATTTCTGATCTACATACACTTCTGACATACACTTCTGATCTACATACATTTCTGATCTACATACACTTCTGATCTACATACATTTCTGATCTACATACATTTCTGATCTACATACACTTCTGATCTACATACATTTCTGATCTACATACACTTCTGATCTACATACACTTCTGATCTACATACATTTCTGATCTACATACACTTCTGATCTACATACATTTCTGATCTACATACACTTCTGATCTACATACATTTCTGATCTACATACATTTCTGATCAATACACACTTCTGATCTACTCACACTTCTGATCTACATACACTTCTGATCTACATACATTTCTGATCTACATACATTTCTGATCTACATACATTTCTGATCTATACACACTTCTGATCTACATACATTTCTGATCTACATACATTTCTGATCTATACACACTTCTGATCTACATACATTTCTGATCTATACACACTTCTGATCTACATACATTTCTGATCTACATACATTTCTGATCTACATACATTTCTGATCTACATACATTTCTGATCTACATACATTTCTGATCTACATACACTTCTGATCTACATACATTTCTGATCTACATACATTTCTGATCTATACACACTTCTGATCTACATACATTTCTGATCTACATACATTTCTGATCTACATACATTTCTGATCTATACACACTTCTGATCTACATACATTTCTGATCTACATACATTTCTGATCTACATACACTTCTGATCTACATACATTTCTGATCTATACACACTTCTGATCTACATACATTTCTGATCAATACACACTTCTGATCTACATACATTTCTGATCTACATACATTTCTGATCTACATACATTTCTGATCTATACACACTTCTGATCTACATACATTTCTGATCTACATACATTTCTGATCTATACACACTTCTGATCTACATACATTTCTGATCTACATACATTTCTGATCTACATACATTTCTGATCTACATACATTTCTGATCTACATACACTTCTGATCTACATACATTTCTGATCTACATACATTTCTGATCTACATACATTTCTGATCAATACACACTTCTGATCTACATACATTTCTGATCTATACACACTTCTGATCTACATACATTTCTGATCTACATACACTTCTGATCTACATACATTTCTGATCTACATACATTTCTGATCTACATACATTTCTGATCTACATACACTTCTGATCTACATACATTTCTGATCTACATACATTTCTGATCTACATACATTTCTGATCAATACACACTTCTGATCTACATACATTTCTGATCAATACACACTTCTGATCTACATACATTTCTGATCTACATACACTTCTGATCTACATACATTTCTGATCTACATACATTTCTGATCTACATACATTTCTGATCTACATACACTTCTGATCTACATACATTTCTGATCAATACACACTTCTGATCTACATACATTTCTGATCAATACACACTTCTGATCTACATACATTTCTGATCAATACACACTTCTGATCTACATACATTTCTGATCTACATACACTTCTGATCTACATACATTTCTGATCAATACACACTTCTGATCTACATACATTTCTGATCTACATACATTTCTGATCTACATACATTTCTGATCTACATACATTTCTGATCAATACACACTTCTGATCTACATACATTTCTGATCTACATACACTTCTGATCTACATACATTTCTGATCTACATACACTTCTGATCTACATACACTTCTGATCTACATACATTTCTGATCTACATACATTTCTGATCTATACAAACTTCTGATCTACATACATTTCTGATCTACATACACTTCTGATCTACATACATTTCTGATCAATACACACTTCTGATCTACATACATTTCTGATCAATACACACTTCTGACATACACTTCTGATCTACATACACTTCTGATCTACATACATTTCTGATCTACATACACTTCTGATCTACTCACACTTCTGATCTACATACACTTCTGATCTACATACATTTCTGATCTACATACATTTCTGATCTATACACACTTCTGATCTACATACACTTCTGATCTACATACATTTCTGATCTACATACATTTCTGATCTACATACATTTCTGATCTACATACATTTCTGATCTACATACATTTCTGATCTACATACACTTCTGATCTACATACATTTCTGATCTACTCACACTTCTGATCTACATACATTTCTGATCTACATACACTTCTGATCTACATACACTTCTGATCTACATACATTTCTGATCTACATACACTTCTGATCTACATACATTTCTGATCTATACACACTTCTGATCTACATACATTTCTGATCTATACACACTTCTGATCTACATACATTTCTGATCTACATACACTTCTGATCTACATACATTTCTGATCTACATACATTTCTGATCTACATACATTTCTGATCTACATACACTTCTGATCTACATACATTTCTGATCTACATACATTTCTGATCAATACACACTTCTGATCTACATACATTTCTGATCTACATACATTTCTGATCTATACACACTTCTGATCTACATACATTTCTGATCTACATACATTTCTGATCTACATACACTTCTGATCTACATACATTTCTGATCTACATACATTTCTGATCTACATACATTTCTGATCTATACACACTTCTGATCTACATACATTTCTGATCTACATACATTTCTGATCAATACACACTTCTGATCTACATACATTTCTGATCTACATACATTTCTGATCTACATACATTTCTGATCTATATACATTTCTGATCTACATACATTTCTGATCTACATACACTTCTGATCTACATACACTTCTGATCTACATACATTTCTGATCTACATACATTTCTGATCTATACAAACTTCTGATCTACATACATTTCTGATCTACATACATTTCTGATCTACATACATTTCTGATCTATACACACTTCTGATCTACATACACTTCTGATCTACATACATTTCTGATCTACATACACTTCTGATCTATACACACTTCTGATCTACATACATTTCTGATCTACATACATTTCTGATCTACATACATTTCTGATCAATACACACTTCTGATCTACATACATTTCTGATCTACATACATTTCTGATCAATACACATTTCTGATCTACATACATTTCTGATCTACATACATTTCTGATCAATACACACTTCTGATCTACATACATTTCTGATCTACATACATTTCTGATCAATACACATTTCTGATCTACATACACTTCTGATCTACATACATTTCTGATCTACATACATTTCTGATCAATACACATTTCTGATCTACATACATTTCTGATCTACATACATTTCTGATCAATACACACTTCTGATCTACATACATTTCTGATCTACATACATTTCTGATCAATACACATTTCTGATCTACATACATTTCTGATCTACATACATTTCTGATCTACATACATTTCTGATCAATACACACTTCTGATCTACATACACTTCTGATCTACATACATTTCTGATCTACATACATTTCTGATCTATACACATTTCTGATCTATACACATTTCTGATCTACATACATTTCTGATCTATACACACTTCTGATCTACATACATTTCTGATCTACATACATTTCTGATCTACATACATTTCTGATCTATACACATTTCTGATCTATACACATTTCTGATCTACATACATTTCTGATCTATACACACTTCTGATCTACATACATTTCTGATCTACATACATTTCTGATCTACATACATTTCTGATCAATACACACTTCTGATCTACTCACACTTCTGATCTACATACACTTCTGATCTATACACACTTCTGATCTACATACACTTCTGATCTACATACATTTCTGATCTACATACATTTCTGATCTACATACATTTCTGATCTATACACACTTCTGATCTACATACATTTCTGATCTATACACACTTCTGATCTACATACATTTCTGATCTATACACACTTCTGATCTACATACATTTCTGATCTACATACATTTCTGATCTACATACATTTCTGATCTATACACACTTCTGATCTACATACATTTCTGATCTATACACACTTCTGATCTACATACATTTCTGATCTACATACATTTCTGATCTACATACATTTCTGATCTACATACATTTCTGATCTACATACACTTCTGATCTACATACATTTCTGATCTATACACACTTCTGATCTACATACATTTCTGATCTACATACACTTCTGATCTACATACATTTCTGATCTACATACATTTCTGATCTACATACATTTCTGATCTACATACACTTCTGATCTACATACATTTCTGATCTACATACATTTCTGATCTACATACATTTCTGATCTACATACATTTCTGATCAATACACACTTCTGATCTACATACATTTCTGATCTACATACATTTCTGATCTACATACACTTCTGATCTACATACACTTCTGATCTACATACATTTCTGATCTACATACATTTCTGATCTACATACACTTCTGATCTACATACATTTCTGATTTACATACATTTCTGATCTACATACATTTCTGATCTATACACACTTCTGATCTACATACATTTCTGATCTATACACACTTCTGACATACACTTCTGATCTACATACATTTCTGATCTATACACACTTCTGATCTACATACATTTCTGATCTATACACACTTCTGATCTACATACATTTCTGATCAATACACACTTCTGATCTACATACATTTCTGATCTACATACATTTCTGATCAATACACACTTCTGATCTACTCACACTTCTGATCTACATACACTTCTGATCTATACACACTTCTGATCTACATACATTTCTGATCTACATACATTTCTGATCTATACACACTTCTGATCTACATACATTTCTGATCTACATACATTTCTGATCTACATACATTTCTGATCTACATACATTTCTGATCTACATACATTTCTGATCTACATACATTTCTGATCTACATACATTTCTGATCTATACACACTTCTGATCTACATACATTTCTGATCTACATACATTTCTGATCTACATACATTTCTGATCTACATACATTTCTGATCTACATACATTTCTGATCTACATACATTTCTGATCTATACACACTTCTGATCTACATACATTTCTGATCTACATACATTTCTGATCTACATACATTTCTGATCTATACACACTTCTGATCTACATACATTTCTGATCTACATACATTTCTGATCTATACACACTTCTGATCTACATACATTTCTGATCTATACACACTTCTGATCTACATACATTTCTGATCTACATACATTTCTGATCTACATACATTTCTGATCTACATACACTTCTGATCTACATACATTTCTGATCTACATACATTTCTGATCTACATACATTTCTGATCTACATACATTTCTGATCTACTCACACTTCTGATCTACATACATTTCTGATCTACATACACTTCTGATCTACATACATTTCTGATCTACATACATTTCTGATCTACATACATTTCTGATCTACATACATTTCTGATCTACATACATTTCTGATCAATACACACTTCTGATCTACATACATTTCTGATCTACATACATTTCTGATCTACATACACTTCTGATCTACATACATTTCTGATCTACATACACTTCTGATCTACATACATTTCTGATCTACATACATTTCTGATCTACATACATTTCTGATCAATACACACTTCTGATCTACATACATTTCTGATCTACATACATTTCTGATCTATACACACTTCTGATCTACATACATTTCTGATCTACATACATTTCTGATCTACATACATTTCTGATCAATACACACTTCTGACATACACTTCTGATCTACATACATTTCTGATCTATACACACTTCTGATCTACATACATTTCTGATCTACATACACTTCTGATCTACATACATTTCTGATCAATACACACTTCTGATCTACATACATTTCTGATCTACATACATTTCTGATCTACATACATTTCTGATCTACATACATTTCTGATCTACATACATTTCTGATCTACATACATTTCTGATCTACATACATTTCTGATCTACATACATTTCTGATCAATACACACTTCTGATCTACATACATTTCTGATCTACATACATTTCTGATCTACATACATTTCTGATCTATACACACTTCTGATCTACATACATTTCTGATCAATACATTTCTGATCAATACACACTTCTGATCTACATACATTTCTGATCTACATACATTTCTGATCTATACACACTTCTGATCTACATACATTTCTGATCTACATACACTTCTGATCTACATACATTTCTGATCTATACACACTTCTGACATACACTTCTGATCTACATACATTTCTGATCTACATACATTTCTGATCTACATACATTTCTGATCTATACACACTTCTGATCTACATACATTTCTGATCAATACACACTTCTGATCTACATACATTTCTGATCTACATACATTTCTGATCTACATACATTTCTGATCAATACACACTTCTGATCTACATACATTTCTGATCTACATACATTTCTGATCTACATACACTTCTGATCTACATACACTTCTGATCTACATACATTTCTGATCTACATACATTTCTGATCTACATACATTTCTGATCAATACACACTTCTGATCTACATACATTTCTGATCTACATACATTTCTGATCTACATACATTTCTGATCAATACACACTTCTGATCTACATACATTTCTGATCTACATACATTTCTGATCTACATACATTTCTGATCTATACACACTTCTGATCTACATACATTTCTGATCTACATACATTTCTGATCTACATACATTTCTGATCAATACACACTTCTGATCTACATACATTTCTGATCTACATACATTTCTGATCAATACACACTTCTGATCTACATACACTTCTGATCTACATACACTTCTGATCTACATACATTTCTGATCTACATACATTTCTGATCTACATACATTTCTGATCAATACACACTTCTGATCTACATACATTTCTGATCTACATACATTTCTGATCTACATACATTTCTGATCTATACACACTTCTGATCTACATACATTTCTGATCTATACACACTTCTGATCTACATACACTTCTGATCTACATACATTTCTGATCAATACACACTTCTGATCTACATACATTTCTGATCTACATACATTTCTGATCTACATACATTTCTGATCTACATACACTTCTGATCTACATACATTTCTGATCTACATACATTTCTGATCAATACACACTTCTGATCTACATACATTTCTGATCTACATACATTTCTGATCTACATACATTTCTGATCTATACACACTTCTGATCTACATACATTTCTGATCTACATACACTTCTGATCTACATACATTTCTGATCTATACACACTTCTGATCTACATACATTTCTGATCTACATACATTTCTGATCTACATACATTTCTGATCTACATACACTTCTGATCTACATACATTTCTGATCTACATACATTTCTGATCAATACACACTTCTGATCTACATACATTTCTGATCTACATACATTTCTGATCTACATACATTTCTGATCAATACACACTTCTGATCTACATACATTTCTGATCTACATACATTTCTGATCAATACACACTTCTGATCTACATACATTTCTGATCTACATACATTTCTGATCTACATACATTTCTGATCAATACACACTTCTGATCTACATACATTTCTGATCTACATACATTTCTGATCAATACACACTTCTGATCTACATACACTTCTGATCTACATACATTTCTGATCTACATACATTTCTGATCTACATACATTTCTGATCTACATACACTTCTGATCTACATACATTTCTGATCTACATACATTTCTGATCAGTACACACTTCTGATCTACATACATTTCTGATCTACATACACTTCTGACATACACTTCTGATCTACATACATTTCTGATCTACATACACTTCTGATCTACATACATTTCTGATTTACATACATTTCTGATCTACATACATTTCTGATCAATACACACTTCTGATCTACATACATTTCTGATCAATACACACTTCTGACATACACTTCTGATCTACATACATTTCTGATCTACATACACTTCTGATCTACATACATTTCTGATCTATACACACTTCTGATCTACATACATTTCTGATCAATACACACTTCTGATCTACATACATTTCTGATCTACATACATTTCTGATCTACATACATTTCTGATCTATACACACTTCTGATCTACATACATTTCTGATCTACATACATTTCTGATCTACATACATTTCTGATCTATACACACTTCTGATCTACATACATTTCTGATCTACATACATTTCTGATCTACATACATTTCTGATCAATACACACTTCTGATCTACATACATTTCTGATCTACATACATTTCTGATCTACATACATTTCTGATCTACATACACTTCTGATCTACATACATTTCTGATCTACATACATTTCTGATCAATACACACTTCTGATCTACATACATTTCTGATCTACATACACTTCTGATCTACATACATTTCTGATCAATACACACTTCTGATCTACATACATTTCTGATCTACATACATTTCTGATCTACATACATTTCTGATCAATACACACTTCTGATCTACATACATTTCTGATCTACATACATTTCTGATCAATACACACTTCTGATCTACATACACTTCTGATCTACATACATTTCTGATCTACATACACTTCTGATCTACATACATTTCTGATCTACATACATTTCTGATCTACATACATTTCTGATCTACATACACTTCTGATCTACATACATTTCTGATCTACATACATTTCTGATCAATACACACTTCTGATCTACATACATTTCTGATCTACATACACTTCTGACATACACTTCTGATCTACATACATTTCTGATCTACATACACTTCTGATCTACATACTCTTCTGATCTACATACATTTCTGATCTACATACATTTCTGATCTACATACACTTCTGATCTACATACATTTCTGATTTACATACATTTCTGATCTACATACATTTCTGATCAATACACACTTCTGATCTACATACATTTCTGATCAATACACACTTCTGATCTACTCACACTTCTGATCTACATACACTTCTGATCTACATACATTTCTGATCTACATACACTTCTGATCTACATACATTTCTGATCTACATACATTTCTGATCTACATACATTTCTGATCTACATACATTTCTGATCTACATACATTTCTGATCTACATACATTTCTGATCTACATACACTTCTGATCTACATACATTTCTGATCTACATACATTTCTGATCTACATACATTTCTGATCAATACACACTTCTGATCTACATACATTTCTGATCTACATACATTTCTGATCTACATACATTTCTGATCAATACACACTTCTGATCTACATACATTTCTGATCTACATACATTTCTGATCTACATACATTTCTGATCTACATACATTTCTGATCTACATACATTTCTGATCTATACACACTTCTGATCTACATACATTTCTGATCTACATACATTTCTGATCTACATACATTTCTGATCAATACACACTTCTGATCTACATACATTTCTGATCTACATACATTTCTGATCTACATACACTTCTGATCTACATACATTTCTGATCTATACACACTTCTGATCTACATACATTTCTGATCAATACACACTTCTGATCTACATACATTTCTGATCTACATACATTTCTGATCTATACACACTTCTGATCTACATACATTTCTGATCTACATACACTTCTGATCTACATACATTTCTGATCTACATACATTTCTGATCTATACACACTTCTGATCTACATACACTTCTGATCTACATACATTTCTGATCTACATACATATCTGATCTACATACATTTCTGATCAATACACACTTCTGATCTACATACATTTCTGATCTACATACATTTCTGATCTACATACATTTCTGATCTATACACACTTCTGATCTACATACATTTCTGATCTACATACATTTCTGATCTATACACACTTCTGATCTACATACATTTCTGATCTACATACATTTCTGATCTACATACATTTCTGATCTACATACACTTCTGATCTACATACATTTCTGATCTACATACATTTCTGATCTACATACATTTCTGATCAATACACACTTCTGATCTACATACATTTCTGATCTATACACACTTCTGATCTACATACATTTCTGATCTACATACACTTCTGATCTACATACATTTCTGATCTACATACATTTCTGATCTACATACATTTCTGATCTACATACACTTCTGATCTACATACATTTCTGATTTACATACATTTCTGATCTACATACATTTCTGATCAATACACACTTCTGATCTACATACACTTCTGATCTACATACATTTCTGATCTATACACACTTCTGATCTACATACATTTCTGATCTATACACACTTCTGATCTACATACATTTCTGATCAATACACACTTCTGATCTACATACATTTCTGATCTACATACATTTCTGATCTACATACATTTCTGATCAATACACACTTCTGATCTACATACATTTCTGATTTACATACATTTCTGATCTACATACATTTCTGATCAATACACACTTCTGATCTACATACATTTCTGATCAATACACACTTCTGATCTACATACATTTCTGATCAATACACACTTCTGATCTACATACATTTCTGATCTACATACACTTCTGATCTACATACATTTCTGATCAATACACACTTCTGATCTACATACATTTCTGATCTACATACATTTCTGATCTACATACATTTCTGATCTACATACATTTCTGATCAATACACACTTCTGATCTACATACATTTCTGATCTATACACACTTCTGATCTACATACATTTCTGATCTACATACATTTCTGATCTACATACACTTCTGATCTACATACATTTCTGATCTACATACACTTCTGATCTACATACACTTCTGATCTACATACATTTCTGATCTACATACATTTCTGATCTATACAAACTTCTGATCTACATACATTTCTGATCTACATACACTTCTGATCTACATACATTTCTGATCAATACACACTTCTGATCTACATACATTTCTGATCAATACACACTTCTGACATACACTTCTGATCTACATACACTTCTGATCTACATACATTTCTGATCTACATACACTTCTGATCTACTCACACTTCTGATCTACATACACTTCTGATCTACATACATTTCTGATCTACATACATTTCTGATCTATACACACTTCTGATCTACATACACTTCTGATCTACATACATTTCTGATCTACATACATTTCTGATCTACATACACTTCTGATCTACATACATTTCTGATCTACATACATTTCTGATCTACATACATTTCTGATCAATACACACTTCTGATCTACTCACACTTCTGATCTACATACACTTCTGATCTACATACACTTCTGATCTACATACACTTCTGATCTACATACATTTCTGATCTACATGCATTTCTGATCTATACACACTTCTGATCTACATACATTTCTGATCTACATACATTTCTGATCTACATACACTTCTGATCTACATACATTTCTGATCTACATACACTTCTGATCTACATACATTTCTGATTTACATACATTTCTGATCTACATACATTTCTGATCAATACACACTTCTGATCTACATACATTTCTGATCAATACACACTTCTGATCTACATACATTTCTGATCTACATACATTTCTGATCTATACACACTTCTGATCTACATACATTTCTGATCTACATACATTTCTGATCTACATACATTTCTGATCAATACACACTTCTGACATACACTTCTGATCTACATACATTTCTGATCTATACACACTTCTGATCTACATACATTTCTGATCTACATACACTTCTGATCTACATACATTTCTGATCAATACACACTTCTGATCTACATACATTTCTGATCTACATACATTTCTGATCTACATACATTTCTGATCTATACACACTTCTGATCTACATACATTTCTGATCTACATACATTTCTGATCAATACACACTTCTGATCTACATACATTTCTGATCTACATACATTTCTGATCTACATACATTTCTGATCTATACACACTTCTGATCTACATACATTTCTGATCTACATACATTTCTGATCAATACACACTTCTGATCTACATACATTTCTGATCTACATACATTTCTGATCTATACACACTTCTGATCTACATACATTTCTGATCTACATACACTTCTGATCTACATACATTTCTGATCTATACACACTTCTGACATACACTTCTGATCTACATACATTTCTGATCTATACACACTTCTGATCTACATACATTTCTGATCTATACACACTTCTGATCTACATACATTTCTGATCAATACACACTTCTGATCTACATACATTTCTGATCTACATACATTTCTGATCTATACACACTTCTGATCTACATACACTTCTGATCTACATACACTTCTGATCTACATACATTTCTGATCTACATACATTTCTGATCTATACACACTTCTGATCTACATACACTTCTGATCTACATACATTTCTGATCTACATACACTTCTGATCTACATACACTTCTGATCTACATACATTTCTGATCTACATACATTTCTGATCAATACACACTTCTGATCTACATACATTTCTGATCTACATACATTTCTGATCAATACACACTTCTGATCTACTCACACTTCTGATCTACATACACTTCTGATCTACATACATTTCTGATCTACATACATTTCTGATCAATACACACTTCTGATCTACATACATTTCTGATCTACATACATTTCTGATCAATACACACTTCTGATCTACATACATTTCTGATCTACATACATTTCTGATCTATACACACTTCTGATCTACATACACTTCTGATCTACATACATTTCTGATCTACATACATTTCTGATCTATACACACTTCTGATCTACATACATTTCTGATCTACATACATTTCTGATCTATACACACTTCTGATCTACATACATTTCTGATCTACATACATTTCTGATCTATACACACTTCTGATCTACATACATTTCTGATCTATACACACTTCTGATCTACTCACACTTCTGATCTACATACACTTCTGATCTACATACATTTCTGATCTACATACATTTCTGATCTACATACATTTCTGATCAATACACACTTCTGATCTACATACATTTCTGATCTATACACACTTCTGATCTACATACACTTCTGATCTATACACACTTCTGATCTACATACATTTCTGATCTATACACACTTCTGATCTACATACATTTCTGATCTACATACATTTCTGATCAATACACACTTCTGATCTACATACATTTCTGATCTATACACACTTCTGATCTACATACATTTCTGATCTATACACACTTCTGATCTACATACATTTCTGATCTACATACATTTCTGATCAATACACACTTCTGATCTACTCACACTTCTGATCTACATACATTTCTGATCAATACACATTTCTGATCTACATACATTTCTGATCAATACACACTTCTGATCTACATACATTTCTGATCTACATACATTTCTGATCTACATACACTTCTGATCTACATACATTTCTGATCTATACACACTTCTGATCTACATACATTTCTGATCTACATACATTTCTGATCTACATACACTTCTGATCTACATACACTTCTGATCTACATACATTTCTGATCTACATACATTTCTGATCTATACACACTTCTGATCTACATACATTTCTGATCTACATACATTTCTGATCTATACACATTTCTGATCTACATACATTTCTGATCTATACACACTTCTGATCTACATACATTTCTGATCTACATACATTTCTGATCTACATACACTTCTGATCTACATACATTTCTGATCTACATACATTTCTGATCTACATACACTTCTGATCTACATACATTTCTGATCTACATACATTTCTGATCTACATACATTTCTGATCAATACACACTTCTGATCTACTCACACTTCTGATCTACATACACTTCTGATCTACATACATTTCTGATCTACATACATTTCTGATCTATACACACTTCTGATCTACATACACTTCTGATCTACATACATTTCTGATCTATACACACTTCTGACATACACTTCTGATCTACATACACTTCTGATCTACATACATTTCTGATCTACATACATTTCTGATCTATATACATTTCTGATCTACATACATTTCTGATCTACATACACTTCTGATCTACATACACTTCTGATCTACATACATTTCTGATCTACATACATTTCTGATCTATACACACTTCTGATCTACATACATTTCTGATCTACATACATTTCTGATCTACATACACTTCTGATCTACATACATTTCTGATCTACATACATTTCTGATCTACATACACTTCTGATCTACATACATTTCTGATCTACATACACTTCTGATCTACATACACTTCTGATCTACATACATTTCTGATCTACATACACTTCTGATCTACATACATTTCTGATCTACATACACTTCTGATCTACATACATTTCTGATCTACATACATTTCTGATCAATACACACTTCTGATCTACTCACACTTCTGATCTACATACACTTCTGATCTACATACATTTCTGATCTACATACATTTCTGATCTACATACATTTCTGATCTATACACACTTCTGATCTACTCACACTTCTGATCTACATACACTTCTGATCTACATACATTTCTGATCTACATACATTTCTGATCTATACACACTTCTGATCTACATACATTTCTGATCTACATACATTTCTGATCTATACACACTTCTGATCTACATACATTTCTGATCTATACACACTTCTGATCTACATACATTTCTGATCTATACACACTTCTGATCTACATACATTTCTGATCTACATACATTTCTGATCTACATACATTTCTGATCTACATACACTTCTGATCTACATACATTTCTGATCTACATACATTTCTGATCTATACACACTTCTGATCTACATACATTTCTGATCTACATACATTTCTGATCTACATACATTTCTGATCTATACACACTTCTGATCTACATACATTTCTGATCTACATACATTTCTGATCTACATACACTTCTGATCTACATACATTTCTGATCAATACACACTTCTGATCTACATACATTTCTGATCAATACACACTTCTGATCTACATACATTTCTGATCTACATACATTTCTGATCTACATACACTTCTGATCTACATACATTTCTGATCTATACACACTTCTGATCTACATACATTTCTGATCTACATACATTTCTGATCTACATACACTTCTGATCTACATACATTTCTGATCTATACACACTTCTGATCTACATACATTTCTGATCTACATACATTTCTGATCTACATACATTTCTGATCAATACACACTTCTGATCTACATACATTTCTGATCTACATACACTTCTGATCTACATACATTTCTGATCAATACACACTTCTGATCTACATACATTTCTGATCTACATACATTTCTGATCTACATACATTTCTGATCAATACACACTTCTGATCTACATACATTTCTGATCAATACACACTTCTGACATACACTTCTGATCTACATACATTTCTGATCTACATACACTTCTGATCTACATACATTTCTGATCTATACACACTTCTGATCTACATACATTTCTGATCTACATACATTTCTGATCTACATACATTTCTGATCAATACACACTTCTGATCTACATACATTTCTGATCTACATACATTTCTGATCTACATACATTTCTGATCAATACACACTTCTGATCTACATACATTTCTGATCTACATACATTTCTGATCAATACACACTTCTGATCTACATACATTTCTGATCTACATACATTTCTGATCTATACACACTTCTGATCTACATACATTTCTGATCTACATACACTTCTGATCTACATACATTTCTGATCTATACACACTTCTGACATACACTTCTGATCTACATACATTTCTGATCTATACACACTTCTGATCTACATACATTTCTGATCTATACACACTTCTGATCTACATACATTTCTGATCAATACACACTTCTGATCTACATACATTTCTGATCTACATACATTTCTGATCTATACACACTTCTGATCTACATACACTTCTGATCTACATACACTTCTGATCTACATACATTTCTGATCTACATACACTTCTGATCTACATACATTTCTGATCTACATACATTTCTGATCTACATACATTTCTGATCAATACACACTTCTGATCTACATACATTTCTGATCTACATACATTTCTGATCTACATACATTTCTGATCTATACACACTTCTGATCTACATACATTTCTGATCTACATACATTTCTGATCTATACACACTTCTGATCTACATACATTTCTGATCTACATACATTTCTGATCTACATACATTTCTGATCTACATACATTTCTGATCTACATACACTTCTGATCTACATACATTTCTGATCTACATACATTTCTGATCTACATACATTTCTGATCAATACACACTTCTGATCTACATACATTTCTGATCTATACACACTTCTGATCTACATACATTTCTGATCTACATACACTTCTGATCTACATACATTTCTGATCTACATACATTTCTGATCTACATACATTTCTGATCTACATACACTTCTGATCTACATACATTTCTGATTTACATACATTTCTGATCTACATACATTTCTGATCAATACACACTTCTGATCTACATACATTTCTGATCAATACACACTTCTGATCTACATACATTTCTGATCAATACACACTTCTGATCTACATACATTTCTGATCAATACACACTTCTGATCTACATACATTTCTGATCTACATACACTTCTGATCTACATACATTTCTGATCAATACACACTTCTGATCTACATACATTTCTGATCAATACACACTTCTGATCTACATACATTTCTGATCAATACACACTTCTGATCTACATACATTTCTGATCTACATACACTTCTGATCTACATACATTTCTGATCAATACACACTTCTGATCTACATACATTTCTGATCTACATACATTTCTGATCTACATACATTTCTGATCTACATACATTTCTGATCAATACACACTTCTGATCTACATACATTTCTGATCTACATACACTTCTGATCTACATACATTTCTGATCTACATACACTTCTGATCTACATACACTTCTGATCTACATACATTTCTGATCTACATACATTTCTGATCTATACAAACTTCTGATCTACATACATTTCTGATCTACATACACTTCTGATCTACATACATTTCTGATCAATACACACTTCTGATCTACATACATTTCTGATCAATACACACTTCTGACATACACTTCTGATCTACATACACTTCTGATCTACATACATTTCTGATCTACATACACTTCTGATCTACTCACACTTCTGATCTACATACACTTCTGATCTACATACATTTCTGATCTACATACATTTCTGATCTATACACACTTCTGATCTACATACACTTCTGATCTACATACATTTCTGATCTACATACATTTCTGATCTACATACACTTCTGATCTACATACATTTCTGATCTACATACATTTCTGATCTACATACATTTCTGATCTACATACATTTCTGATCTATACACACTTCTGATCTACATACATTTCTGATCTACATACATTTCTGATCTACATACACTTCTGATCTACATACATTTCTGATCTACATACACTTCTGATCTACATACATTTCTGATTTACATACATTTCTGATCTACATACATTTCTGATCAATACACACTTCTGATCTACATACATTTCTGATCAATACACACTTCTGATCTACATACATTTCTGATCTACATACATTTCTGATCTATACACACTTCTGATCTACATACATTTCTGATCTACATACATTTCTGATCTACATACATTTCTGATCAATACACACTTCTGACATACACTTCTGATCTACATACATTTCTGATCTATACACACTTCTGATCTACATACATTTCTGATCTACATACACTTCTGATCTACATACATTTCTGATCAATACACACTTCTGATCTACATACATTTCTGATCTACATACATTTCTGATCTACATACATTTCTGATCTATACACACTTCTGATCTACATACATTTCTGATCTACATACATTTCTGATCAATACACACTTCTGATCTACATACATTTCTGATCTACATACATTTCTGATCTACATACATTTCTGATCTATACACACTTCTGATCTACATACATTTCTGATCTACATACATTTCTGATCAATACACACTTCTGATCTACATACATTTCTGATCTACATACATTTCTGATCTATACACACTTCTGATCTACATACATTTCTGATCTACATACATTTCTGATCTATACACACTTCTGACATACACTTCTGATCTACATACATTTCTGATCTATACACACTTCTGATCTACATACATTTCTGATCTATACACACTTCTGATCTACATACATTTCTGATCAATACACACTTCTGATCTACATACATTTCTGATCTACATACATTTCTGATCTATACACACTTCTGATCTACATACACTTCTGATCTACATACACTTCTGATCTACATACATTTCTGATCTACATACATTTCTGATCTATACACACTTCTGATCTACATACACTTCTGATCTACATACATTTCTGATCTACATACACTTCTGATCTACATACACTTCTGATCTACATACATTTCTGATCTACATACATTTCTGATCAATACACACTTCTGATCTACATACATTTCTGATCTACATACATTTCTGATCAATACACACTTCTGATCTACATACATTTCTGATCTACATACATTTCTGATCAATACACACTTCTGATCTACTCACACTTCTGATCTACATACACTTCTGATCTACATACATTTCTGATCTACATACATTTCTGATCAATACACACTTCTGATCTACATACATTTCTGATCTACATACATTTCTGATCAATACACACTTCTGATCTACATACATTTCTGATCTACATACATTTCTGATCTATACACACTTCTGATCTACATACACTTCTGATCTACATACATTTCTGATCTACATACATTTCTGATCTATACACACTTCTGATCTACATACATTTCTGATCTATACACACTTCTGATCTACTCACACTTCTGATCTACATACACTTCTGATCTACATACATTTCTGATCTACATACATTTCTGATCTACATACATTTCTGATCAATACACACTTCTGATCTACATACATTTCTGATCTATACACACTTCTGATCTACATACACTTCTGATCTATACACACTTCTGATCTACATACATTTCTGATCTATACACACTTCTGATCTACATACATTTCTGATCTACATACATTTCTGATCAATACACACTTCTGATCTACATACATTTCTGATCTATACACACTTCTGATCTACATACATTTCTGATCTATACACACTTCTGATCTACATACATTTCTGATCTACATACATTTCTGATCAATACACACTTCTGATCTACTCACACTTCTGATCTACATACATTTCTGATCAATACACATTTCTGATCTACATACATTTCTGATCAATACACACTTCTGATCTACATACATTTCTGATCTACATACATTTCTGATCTACATACACTTCTGATCTACATACATTTCTGATCTATACACACTTCTGATCTACATACATTTCTGATCTACATACATTTCTGATCTACATACACTTCTGATCTACATACACTTCTGATCTACATACATTTCTGATCTACATACATTTCTGATCTATACACACTTCTGATCTACATACATTTCTGATCTACATACATTTCTGATCTATACACATTTCTGATCTACATACATTTCTGATCTATACACACTTCTGATCTACATACATTTCTGATCTACATACATTTCTGATCTACATACACTTCTGATCTACATACATTTCTGATCTACATACATTTCTGATCTACATACATTTCTGATCAATACACACTTCTGATCTACTCACACTTCTGATCTACATACATTTCTGATCTACATACATTTCTGATCTATACACACTTCTGATCTACATACACTTCTGATCTACATACATTTCTGATCTATACACACTTCTGACATACACTTCTGATCTACATACACTTCTGACATACACTTCTGATCTACATACATTTCTGATCTACATACACTTCTGATCTACATACATTTCTGATCTACATACACTTCTGATCTACATACATTTCTGATCTACATACATTTCTGATCTACATACACTTCTGATCTACATACATTTCTGATCTACATACACTTCTGATCTACATACACTTCTGATCTACATACATTTCTGATCTACATACACTTCTGATCTACATACATTTCTGATCTACATACACTTCTGATCTACATACATTTCTGATCTACATACATTTCTGATCAATACACACTTCTGATCTACTCACACTTCTGATCTACATACACTTCTGATCTACATACATTTCTGATCTACATACATTTCTGATCTACATACATTTCTGATCTATACACACTTCTGATCTACTCACACTTCTGATCTACATACACTTCTGATCTACATACATTTCTGATCTACATACATTTCTGATCTATACACACTTCTGATCTACATACATTTCTGATCTACATACATTTCTGATCTATACACACTTCTGATCTACATACATTTCTGATCTACATACATTTCTGATCTACATACATTTCTGATCTACATACACTTCTGATCTACATACATTTCTGATCTACATACATTTCTGATCTATACACACTTCTGATCTACATACATTTCTGATCTACATACATTTCTGATCTACATACATTTCTGATCTATACACACTTCTGATCTACATACATTTCTGATCTACATACATTTCTGATCTACATACACTTCTGATCTACATACATTTCTGATCAATACACACTTCTGATCTACATACATTTCTGATCAATACACACTTCTGATCTACATACATTTCTGATCTACATACATTTCTGATCTACATACACTTCTGATCTACATACATTTCTGATCTATACACACTTCTGATCTACATACATTTCTGATCTACATACATTTCTGATCTACATACACTTCTGATCTACATACATTTCTGATCTATACACACTTCTGATCTACATACATTTCTGATCTACATACATTTCTGATCTACATACATTTCTGATCAATACACACTTCTGATCTACATACATTTCTGATCTACATACACTTCTGATCTACATACATTTCTGATCAATACACACTTCTGATCTACATACATTTCTGATCTACATACATTTCTGATCTACATACATTTCTGATCAATACACACTTCTGATCTACATACATTTCTGATCAATACACACTTCTGATCTACATACATTTCTGATCTACATACATTTCTGATCAATACACACTTCTGATCTACATACACTTCTGATCTACATACATTTCTGATCTACATACACTTCTGATCTACATACATTTCTGATCTACATACATTTCTGATCTACATACATTTCTGATCTACATACACTTCTGATCTACATACATTTCTGATCTACATACATTTCTGATCAATACACACTTCTGATCTACATACATTTCTGATCTACATACACTTCTGACATACACTTCTGATCTACATACATTTCTGATCTACATACACTTCTGATCTACATACATTTCTGATCAATACACACTTCTGATCTACATACATTTCTGATCAATACACACTTCTGACATACACTTCTGATCTACATACATTTCTGATCTACATACACTTCTGATCTACATACATTTCTGATCTATACACACTTCTGATCTACATACATTTCTGATCTACATACATTTCTGATCTACATACATTTCTGATCAATACACACTTCTGATCTACATACATTTCTGATCTACATACATTTCTGATCTACATACATTTCTGATCAATACACACTTCTGATCTACATACATTTCTGATCTACATACATTTCTGATCAATACACACTTCTGACATACACTTCTGATCTACATACATTTCTGATCTATACACACTTCTGATCTACATACATTTCTGATCTATACACACTTCTGATCTACATACATTTCTGATCTACATACATTTCTGATCTACATACATTTCTGATCAATACACACTTCTGATCTACATACATTTCTGATCTACATACATTTCTGATCTATACACACTTCTGATCTACATACATTTCTGATCTACATACATTTCTGATCTACATACATTTCTGATCTATACACACTTCTGATCTACATACATTTCTGATCTATACACACTTCTGATCTACATACATTTCTGATCTACATACATTTCTGATCTACATACATTTCTGATCAATACACACTTCTGATCTACATACATTTCTGATCTACATACATTTCTGATCAATACACACTTCTGACATACACTTCTGATCTACATACATTTCTGATCTATACACACTTCTGATCTACATACATTTCTGATCTATACACACTTCTGATCTACATACATTTCTGATCTACATACATTTCTGATCTACATACATTTCTGATCAATACACACTTCTGATCTACATACATTTCTGATCTACATACATTTCTGATCTACATACATTTCTGATCTATACACACTTCTGATCTACATACATTTCTGATCTATACACACTTCTGATCTACATACATTTCTGATCAATACACACTTCTGATCTACATACATTTCTGATCTACATACATTTCTGATCTATACACACTTCTGATCTACTCACACTTCTGATCTACATACACTTCTGATCTACATACATTTCTGATCTACATACATTTCTGATCTACATACATTTCTGATCAATACACACTTCTGATCTACATACATTTCTGATCTATACACACCTCTGATCTACATACATTTCTGATCTATACACACTTCTGATCTACATACATTTCTGATCTACATACATTTCTGATCTACATACATTTCTGATCTATACACACTTCTGATCTACATACATTTCTGATCTACATACACTTCTGATCTACATACACTTCTGATCTACATACATTTCTGATCTATACACACTTCTGATCTACATACATTTCTGATCTACATACATTTCTGATCTACATACATTTCTGATCTATACACACTTCTGATCTACATACATTTCTGATCTACATACATTTCTGATCTACATACATTTCTGATCTATACACACTTCTGATCTAGATACATTTCTGATCTACATACATTTCTGATCTACATACATTTCTGATCAATACACACTTCTGATCTACTCACACTTCTGATCTATACACACTTCTGATCTACATACATTTCTGATCTACATACATTTCTGATCTATACACACTTCTGATCTACATACACTTCTGATCTACATACACTTCTGATCTACATACATTTCTGATCTACATACATTTCTGATCTATACACACTTCTGATCTACATACATTTCTGATCTACATACATTTCTGATCTACATACATTTCTGATCTATACACACTTCTGATCTACATACATTTCTGATCTACATACATTTCTGATCTACATACATTTCTGATCAATACACACTTCTGATCTACTCACACTTCTGATCTACATACACTTCTGATCTATACACACCTCTGATCTACATACATTTCTGATCTACATACACTTCTGATCTACATACATTTCTGATCTACATACATTTCTGATCTACATACATTTCTGATCAATACACACTTCTGATCTACTCACACTTCTGATCTACATACACTTCTGATCTATACACACCTCTGATCTACATACATTTCTGATCTACATACATTTCTGATCTACATACATTTCTGATCAATACACACTTCTGATCTACTCACACTTCTGATCTACATACATTTCTGATCTATACACACCTCTGATCTACATACATTTCTGATCTACATACACTTCTGATCTACATACATTTCTGATCTACATACATTTCTGATCTATACACACTTCTGATCTACATACATTTCTGATCTACATACATTTCTGATCTACATACATTTCTGATCTACATACATTTCTGATCAATACACACTTCTGATCTACATACATTTCTGATCAATACACACTTCTGATCTACATACATTTCTGATCTACATACATTTCTGATCAATACACACTTCTGATCTACATACACTTCTGATCTACATACATTTCTGATCTACATACATTTCTGATCTACATACATTTCTGATCTACATACATTTCTGACATACACTTCTGATCTACATACATTTCTGATCTACATACACTTCTGATCTACATACATTTCTGATCTACATACATTTCTGATCTACATACATTTCTGACATACACTTCTGATCTACATACATTTCTGATCTACATACACTTCTGATCTACATACATTTCTGATCTACATACACTTCTGATCTACATACACTTCTGACATACACTTCTGATCTACATACACTTCTGATCTACATACATTTCTGATCTACATACACTTCTGATCTACATACATTTCTGATCTACATACATTTCTGATCTACATACACTTCTGATCTACATACACTTCTGATCTACATACACTTCTGATCTACATACACTTCTGATCTACATACACTTCTGACATACACTTCTGATCTACATACACTTCTGACATACACTTCTGATCTACATACATTTCTGATCTACATACACTTCTGATCTACATACACTTCTGATCTATACACACTTCTGATCTACATACATTTCTGATCTACATACATTTCTGATCAATACACACTTCTGATCTACATACATTTCTGATCAATACACACTTCTGACATACACTTCTGATCTACATACATTTCTGATCAATACACACTTCTGATCTACATACATTTCTGATCTATACACACTTCTGATCTACATACATTTCTGATCTACATACACTTCTGATCTACATACATTTCTGATCAATACACACTTCTGATCTACATACATTTCTGATCAATACACACTTCTGACATACATTTCTGATCTACATACACTTCTGATCTACATACATTTCTGATCTACATACATTTCTGATCTATACACACTTCTGATCTACATACACTTCTGATCTACATATATTTCTGATCTATACACACTTCTGATCTACATACATTTCTGATCTACATACATTTCTGATCTACATACATTTCTGATCTATACACACTTCTGATCTACATACATTTCTGATCTACATACATTTCTGATCTACATACATTTCTGATCAATACACACTTCTGATCTACATACACTTCTGATCTACATACATTTCTGATCTACATACATTTCTGATCTACTCACACTTCTGATCTACTCACACTTCTGATCTACATACATTTCTGATCTACATACATTTCTGATCTACATACATTTCTGATCTATACACACTTCTGATCTACATACATTTCTGATCTACATACATTTCTGATCTATACACACTTCTGATCTACATACATTTCTGATCTACATACATTTCTGATCTATACACACTTCTGATCTACATACATTTCTGATCTACATACATTTCTGATCTATACACACTTCTGATCTACATACATTTCTGATCTACATACATTTCTGATCTATACACACTTCTGATCTACATACATTTCTGATCTACATACATTTCTGATCTATACACACTTCTGATCTACATACATTTCTGATCTACATACATTTCTGATCTATACACACTTCTGATCTACATACATTTCTGATCTATACACACTTCTGATCTACATACATTTCTGATCTACATACATTTCTGATCTATACACACTTCTGATCTACATACATTTCTGATCTACATACATTTCTGATCAATACACACTTCTGATCTACATACACTTCTGATCTACATACATTTCTGATCTATACACACTTCTGATCTACATACATTTCTGATCTATACACACTTCTGATCTACATACATTTCTGATCTACATACATTTCTGATCTATACACACTTCTGATCTACATACATTTCTGATCTACATACATTTCTGATCAATACACACTTCTGATCTACATACACTTCTGATCTACATACATTTCTGATCTACATACACTTCTGATCTACATACATTTCTGATCTACATACATTTCTGATCTACATACACTTCTGATCTACATACATTTCTGATCTACATACATTTCTGATCAATACACACTTCTGATCTACATACATTTCTGATCTACATACACTTCTGACATACACTTCTGATCTACATACATTTCTGATCTACATACATTTCTGATCTACATACATTTCTGATCTACATACACTTCTGATCTACATACATTTCTGATTTACATACATTTCTGATCTACATACATTTCTGATCAATACACACTTCTGATCTACATACATTTCTGATCTACATACATTTCTGATCTACATACACTTCTGATCTACATACATTTCTGATCTACATACATTTCTGATCTACATACATTTCTGATCAATACACACTTCTGATCTACATACATTTCTGATATACATACATTTCTGATCAATACACACTTCTGATCTACATACATTTCTGATCAATACACACTTCTGATCTACATACATTTCTGATCTACATACACTTCTGATCTACATACATTTCTGATCTACATACATTTCTGATCTACATACATTTCTGATCAATACACACTTCTGACATACACTTCTGATCTACATACATTTCTGATCAATACACACTTCTGATCTACATACATTTCTGATCAATACACACTTCTGATCTACATACATTTCTGATCTACATACATTTCTGATCTACATACATTTCTGATCAATACACACTTCTGATCTACATACATTTCTGATCTACACACACTTCTGATCTACATACATTTCTGATCAATACACACTTCTGATCTACATACATTTCTGATCTACATACATTTCTGATCAATACACACTTCTGATCTACATACATTTCTGATCTACATACATTTCTGATCAATACACACTTCTGATCTACATACATTTCTGATCTACATACATTTCTGATCAATACACACTTCTGATCTACATACATTTCTGATCTACATACATTTCTGATCTACATACATTTCTGATCAATACACACTTCTGATCTACATACACTTCTGATCTACATACATTTCTGATCTACACACACTTCTGATCTACATACATTTCTGATCAATACACACTTCTGATCTACATACATTTCTGATCTACATACATTTCTGATCAATACACACTTCTGATCTACACACACTTCTGATCTACATACATTTCTGATCAATACACACTTCTGATCTACATACATTTCTGATCTACATACATTTCTGATCAATACACACTTCTGATCTACATACATTTCTGATCTACATACATTTCTGATCAATACACACTTCTGATCTACATACATTTCTGATCTACATACATTTCTGATCAATACACACTTCTGATCTACATACACTTCTGATCTACATACATTTCTGATCTACATACATTTCTGATCAATACACACTTCTGATCTACATACATTTCTGATCTACATACATTTCTGATCAATACACATTTCTGATCTACATACATTTCTGATCAATACACATTTCTGATCTACATACACTTCTGATCTACATACATTTCTGATCTACATACATTTCTGATCAATACACATTTCTGATCTACATACATTTCTGATCTATACACACTTCTGACATACACTTCTGATCTACATACATTTCTGATCTACATACATTTCTGATCTACATACATTTCTGATCTACATACATATCTGATCAATACACACTTCTGATCTACATACATTTCTGATCTACATACATTTCTGATCTACATACATTTCTGATCTACATACACTTCTGATCTACATACATTTCTGATCTACATACATTTCTGATCTATACACACTTCTGATCTACATACATTTCTGAT
This sequence comes from Hemibagrus wyckioides, assembly GCF_019097595.1. Classification (NCBI taxonomy): domain Eukaryota; kingdom Metazoa; phylum Chordata; class Actinopteri; order Siluriformes; family Bagridae; genus Hemibagrus; species Hemibagrus wyckioides. The sequence goes on along the minus strand of NC_080715.1, from coordinate 41,366,123 downwards.
CTACATACATTTCTGATCTACATACACTTCTGATCTACATACATTTCTGATCTACATACATTTCTGATCAATACACACTTCTGATCTACATACATTTCTGATCTATACACACTTCTGATCTACATACACTTCTGATCTACATACATTTCTGATCTACATACATTTCTGATTTACAGACATGACGATTTTCACAATTGTTTCATTTTATGGGTTCTAACATCAGACGATTTTCTTTCTGTCTCCATAGTAAAAGAAGTTCAGATTTTACTCTCAGAGCCAAAGAGCAGAGAAGAGTTTCTGAAATGTTCTGAAATCTACAACACACACACAATCACTCTGGGACACCAACTTTACCCCATGTCAAACCCTTAGTTCCTACCAAAACACATATTTTTTGTGTTTAGGGAACTGGTATGAGCAGCTGCACACAACCACACCTGGCAGCGTCTCAATGTGAGGCAAAAACACATCTGAAAATTCTGACCTCACAGTCAACTTCTCTGACTCCCTCTGTACCCTCAAAGGGTTCTTGGAAATTTGTGAAAGGTACATGGGAAGTAAGCCAAGTATTTTATCTCCTGGTGCAAATGCATGTAGTCAAGAGGAATAAAAATAAATTAAAACTTTAATCTTTGAATTTTATTCTGAATTTGTATATTCCTGCAAAGCTGCTTTATGACAATGTACATTGTTAAACGCACTATACAAATAAAAAACTGAATTTAATGGAATAATCGAGCATCCAGCCAGGAATGTTGTTGCACCTATAGGAAATGCTCCTGTGCTTATTGCCTCAATGTTTTGAATTTTTCCATCAGGTCAGGAACATACTGAGTTTTATTTCTGCTGGTAAGTGGTCCCTGCTCCAAATTTTTGCTTCAAACAGGGCATGGGGCTTGCTTACTTACAATAATTCAAGTGGAGAAAACCCTGTGGAGGATTGCGATTTGATCAAATCCTCACTCACTGGACAATATCCATGCCAATTTTTTTTTAAAGGTGACATTAATTAATGGTAATGAGTGCAATGGCACATTTGGTATGGCCTATGGATTCCCCAGCTGACTTTCGTGACATGCCACCCACCACCTGTGTATATTGCTTACACACACACATTCACATCCAATTTCTCCAGGAAATAAAGGTATACAACATCTACTTTTCCAGACATAGAAAATAATGACATTTAAAGGTTTAGTGTTTTATCCTGCCCCAAATAAGTATGGGATTATGACAAGCTGCAATGAACAAGAGTTCTTTGTGGTTATCCTGTTCTAACAAACGCATCATCTCTTCGTGAGTTAAGTGTACTGATTGGCAGTTTAGTGCAAAATTAGACTGAATTTGCTGACCATCAGTTACTTCCACTTGGTCGAAGGTTTGCCTCTGGGTCTCTCCTAAGGGAAATTCCATATAGGAATTGCTGCCAAGGATGGATGGGGAACACATGGCACCACCTCTATAGCCAGTGGTGAGCAGATTTGACACCACATCTCGATGGTGCAGGACCCATCCACAAACCTTTTCCTAAATAATGCCTTAAGCCCTTGCCAGTTCATACCAAGATGGGTGAGGCAAGGACTAACTGTCGCTACTCTTTACGTTTTAGCTTTCGTAATGTAAATGTCACTGGCATCAGCAAATATTTGTGAACATCCCCATGTACACATTTCACCTTCATTGATTCTACATTTCCTAATGCCCCACATTGAATCAGACTATTGGACAGTGGTCTGGTTACACCCAAAGTCTAACAATGTCTGATTTGTACACCCTAGTTTACTCACCGACATGCAGTAATATTCTGCTCATTTGTGGGAGGCCTGCTGTACATCAGCTTCATTTCTGCTGCAGATGTTAGAGTGATGATGTAGCATCAACAGGTAGAGTCCATGGACCCAAACTGCCTTGTGTCAACATTTAAGGCTGTAAACATTTTATGGCACATGTGGGACACACTTTCAATACCAACTGAGCATTTTAATGCTACAGAACATCTGTGTATTATTGTTCTCTCTCATCTCTTATTATTAAAATCGATTGTTTTGTGGTAAGGTGAGTGTTAAATTCATGTTTATCATAAAACTCTTCAGACCAGTCATTGAACATGTTTGTACCCATCTATGACAGGGTGAAATGACACTTAGTGTGCATGAGAGAGAGAGAGAGAGAGAGAGAGAGAGAGAGAGAGAGAGAGAGAGAGAGTGAGAGAGAGAATGCACTTTGCCCTTTTATTGTCCCTCCCTTTCTCTCACTGTCTGTTTAACACACAGAAACAGGAAGCTACTCCTCATTTCAGAGAATACAAAACTGAGAGCCTGCCTCTCTCTCTCTCTCTCTCTCTCTCTCTCTCATTGTGTAAGTTTAGTTAAATGGCTGAGGCCAGTATTTCAGTAGCTCAGGATCAGTTCATCTGTTCAGTGTGTCTGTATCTCCTGAAGGATCCGGTGACTATCCCCTGTGGTCACAGTTTCTGTAAGGTGTGTATTAATGGCTGCTGGGATCAGGAGGATCAGAGTGGAGTTTATAGCTGTCCTCAGTGCAGAGACACTTTCATTCCAAGGCCTGTTCTACGCAGAAACAACATGCTGGCTGAAGTGGTGGAGAAACTGAAGAAGACTGAAGTTCAAGCTGCTTCTCCTGCTCACTGTTACACTGGACCTGGAGATGTGGAGTGTGATTTCTGCACTGGGAGAAAACACAAAGCCATCAAGTCCTGTCTGATGTGTCTGGCCTCCTTTTGTGAAACTCACCTGAAACCTCACTATGAAGTTCCTGGATTGAAAAAACACAAGTTAGTCGAAGCCTCTGGAAATCTACAAGAGAAGATCTGCTCTGAACATGAGAAAGTGCTGGAGATCTACTGTCGTACTGACCAAAGCTTCATCTGTTATCTGTGTATGACGGATGAACACAAAAGCCACGACACCGTCTCATTGAAAACAGAAAGAACTGAAAAAGAGGTGATAAATTCAAGTCTCTATCAAGAATCATTTCATACAATTTATATTTCTAATGTAAAGTGGCTGAAGGTTTTCACTCCAAGCAGGAGCCACACCTTATTCCAGTTCTTTAATCATTTGATCTCTGTCTTTAAAAAAGTAATCAGTTTTATAAGTACTGACTCCTGATTTGGTGGAATCATATAAAAGGAGTCAATGAACATTTCTTTTTTTTTTTTTTTTATCTTTCATTAATTTAAACCCTTAGTTCACAGCCTCTAACAATTTATCTCTGATAAGAACCACTGGTCCATAAGCAGAGCATATCACTACATGTAGTAATATAATGAATTTTAAAATAAGATATCAGCTTTATGATTAAAAGTTTAGCCTTTAAGTGTAAAATAAGTGCAGAATTATTTTATGAACAATATTTAAAATGTGAAGGGTTATTGAGTTATTGTGGTTTGGATTAAACCATAGCTTTGGATATATAGAGAATAATAGAAATGATTGCTGTTATTTGTGATGTACCTCAGTGGTCCCCTATGAACTTTGGAACACCCAACATCCAGTCTTTTACACTATAATAAAGTGCTCCGTAGAACCAGAGTGAACTTTATCCCTTTATCTGCAGTTAATGTTCACCAACTGAGCTCATAAACTCATAATGGATAAACAGTGAGATGTATTTTATTTGTCCTCAGAGTGAGTTAAAGGAGGATCAGATGAAATTCCAGCAGAGAATCCAGGAGAAGCAGAAGAAGGTGCAGGAGCTGAAACAGACTGTGAACACTATAAAGGTGAGCAGTGAGCAGAGACAGAGCTGCTCCTAGAAACACACACAACATGGACAACCAGTCATTTAGAGTCCCAGTAAGAGAGGGAATGATAGATGAGATTTAAATGTAACTTCATTTTTTAATGTCTCCTAACAGCTCAGTGCACAGACAGCAGTAGATGACAGTGAGACGATCTTTACTGAGATGATCAGCTCCGTGGAGAAAAAGCGCTCGGAGGTGACGGAGCTGATCAGAGCTCAGGAGAAGGCTGAACTGAGTCGAGCTGAACGACTCCTGGAGCAACTGGAGCAGGAGATTGCTGATCTTCAGAAGAGAGACACTGAGATGGAGCAGCTTTCACACATACATGATCACATCCAGTTTCTCCAGGAAATAAAGGTACACTACATTTACATTTCCAGGTGGAATATGCAGGTTACTGTTTAAAAAATAGGTGGGGTGTCAAACCTTTTTTGATATGGAAGCAATCTGTTATAAAATTCTATCTGAAATCTTTAAAGTAATATTAACGTTAAATAATATTAATTTGTTCTCCTAAGTTTATGTGTAATTGCTGTATGCAGGCTTTAGTCTCTGGCCGTCACTCTCCGTCATTTGAAAGACCAAATTTTCAGTCTGATCTCTGTGAGGACTCATCCAGCATCACTGTCCATCAACATCTCTCATTTGATGGAGTGAGGAAATCTCTCTCGGATCTGAAAAAGAGACTGGAGGAAATCTTCCATGAGGAATTCATCAAAATCCCTGGACATGGTAAGAGGAACTGTTCTTCCTGGAGATGAAGAACAGCTCATGTCAATGAGTTTGTGTCAGAGCTGAGAAACTCTGCACTTTTCATGACTGAAGTGTGACACCTGATCTATAAACACATTTGATATACATACAGTTCAGATCTATACCAGATCAGTCTGGTTTTATGGGTTTTAACATCAGAACATTTTGTTTCTGTCTCCACAGTTGAAGACGTTCATATTTTACTCTCAGAGCGAAAGAGCAGAGAAGAGTTTCTAAAATGTACGTACACAACACACACACACACATTATCAAAGGTATCAGACTTCCTTCCTGATCACCAAAACACTGTACAGTTTTAAAATTTAAAGCTCATCTGATTTGAGTCTTGATGATGAACTGATGATGTGAATGGGTTTGTGTTAGAGCTGAGAAACTCTGCACTCTGGAGCTTCAGCACTGAAATGTGACACCTGATCCACACAACCTTTCTGATCTACACACGTGTGCTTTACACAAATGTTTGATTTTCATGGGTTTTTACAATTTTTTCCACCTGTCTCAACAGTTGAGGACATTCAGATGTTACTTTTAGAGCCAAACAGCAGAGAAGAGTTTCTAAATTGTATGTCTACAACACACACATGCACACACACATACAGAGGATAAAATAAGTTTTGAAGACGTCATCATGTTTCTCAGTAAATATATTTCTAAATGTGCTACTGACATGAAGTTTTCACCAGATGTTGGTAACATCCCATGCAATCCACACATGCAAAGAAATCAAATAGATGTAGGTGTTCATAAATTAAGTTATGTGTAATAACGTGAAATGACACAGGGAAAAAGTATTGAACACATGAAGAAAGGGAGGTGCAAAGAGGTATGGAAATCCAAGACACAAATCAATCAGTAATTAGAAAGCAATCCTACCCCTTGTCAGAGCAAATTAATATTACCTGGATCAGTCCCAACTGATGGCTTATAAAAAGGTTTCAATAACAAGATGTCACACAAGTAACATCTCATGATGGGTAAAGAGCTCTCTGAAGACCTTTGCAACTTTATTGTTACTGATTGCAGAAGGATTTCAAAACATTTGAAGGTTCCAGTAAGCACTATTGGGGCCATAATTCGGAAGTGGAAAGGACATCGTTTCAAGATTTCTGAGTAGTGAAAGAATTATCAGAAGAGTTGTCCAAGAGCCAAGGACCACTTGTGGCGAGCTTCAGGAACACCTGGAATTAGCAGGTGTTTCAAAGAACACAATAAGTAATGCACTCAACCGCCATGTTCTGTATGCATGCTCACCATACAAGGCTTCAATGCTGACGAAAAAGGATGCTGAATCTCATTTGAAGTTTGCTGCACAACATTTGGACAAGCTTGGGAGAATATAGTCTGGTCAGATCAGACTAAAATTGAACTCTTTGGATGCTATCATACACACCATATTTGGTTGACAAATGGCACTGCAAATCACCCTAAAAACACCATTCTAACAATGAAGTTTGGAGGTGGGAACATCATGGATGTTTCTGAGCATACGGTTCTGGCAAACTTCATATAATTGAAGGAAGGATGAATGGAAAAATGTAATGAGACATTGCTGATACAAATCTGCTGCCATCTAACAGGATGATGAACATGAAATGAAGGTGGACATTTCAGCAAGACAATGATCCCAAACACATAGCCAAGAAAACTCTCAGTTGATTTCAGAGAAAGAAAATAAAGCTGCTAGAATGGCCCAGCCAATCTCCTGACTTGAATCCAATTGAAAATCTATGGAAAGAACTAAAGATTCATAGAAGAGGCCCACGGAAACATCAAGATTTGAAGAGCCATGCATGCAACTAGTTTCTTCATACAGGAGGCATCTTAAAGTTGTCATTACCAACAAAGGCTTTTGTACGAAGTATTAAATACATTTCATTAAGCGTGTTTAATACTTTTTTCCTGTGTCATTTCACATTATTACAAATAACAATATTACAAATTTATGATCATCTATGGTTTGATTGCTTTGCATGTGTGGATTGCATAGGATGTTACCAACATCTGGTGAAAATCTAATGTCAATAGCACATTTAGAAATATATTTACTGAGAAAAATGATATGCTCAATACTTATTTTACCCGATATATCTCCTGTGATTGAAATGTAACATGTTCACATTTTTCATGTGTTTAGATTTCTGTGATCTGACTCTGGATCCCAACACAGTACATTATAACCTCATTCTGTCTGAGAAGAACAGAGCGGTGAAGAGCAGTGAGAGAAAGCAGCGATACTCTGATTGTCCAGAGAGATTTGACTACTACAGTCAGGTGTTGAGTAAGGAGAGTGTGTGTGGACGCTGTTACTGGGAGGTGGAGTGGAGCAGTCAGAGATGTGTGCTAATATCAGTCACATATAAAGACATCAGCAGGAAAGGTCGGGGTATTGAGTGCTGGTTTGGAGGCAACAATCAGTCCTGGAGTCTGCGATGTTCTTCTTCTTCTCTTACTTTCTATCACAACAACATTAAGACTGATCTCAGAGTTCCATCATCCTCCAGAATAGGAGTTTATGTGGATCACAGTGCAGGAACTCTGTCCTTCTACAGCGTCTCTGCCACCATGAAGCTCCTCCACAGAGTCCACACCACATTCACTCAGCCTCTATACGCTGGATTCTGGCTCTACTGGGATGTTTTCTGTAAATCAAAATCATCTGTGAGGTTGTGTAAGTCTAAAAAATAAAGGGTTTATGGTGTTAAATGGTCAGTAATTTGTCTCTAAATAAACTCCATGCACTCTTCCTCTTTTGTGAAAAAATGTTAACATTAAATAATTAAAAACACTGAATACTAAAACATTGCATTTCGTCGAATTCTAGGATCATCATTTACATGTAAAGGAAATTCTATATTAAAATCTGAATGTATAGTGTGATTATATATACAGCTCTGGATAAAAAATGAGACCACTGCAAAATATTTTTTATATACTGCAAAAGATTTTTTTTTTTTTTGTAACAGGTGCATGTATTGGTGAGATGAAGAGTTTTGTTTCATTTTTTGTGAACTGCTGACAATATTTCTCCTAAATTCAAAATATAACTATTGTTATTTAGAGAGTATATTTAAAGGAAATGACATCACATCAAAATCACCCAAGATCATGCAGTATTTGCAGCGCTTTAATAACTCAAATAAAATAAAATGCAGATAATTTGTAAACAAATTGTGTTAATGCTTTGGCTAAATAACATCAAGAAATCAGTATTTGGTGGAATAATCCCGATTTGCATGCGTTTTGGCTCCATGCTCTCCACCAGTTTCTCACATTGCTTTTGGGTAACTTTATACCACTCTTTTTGCATAAAAGCAAACAGCTCAGCTTGATGGTTTGTGACCAACCATCTTCCTCTTGATGACATACTGTAAATCTGGAGATTGGGCAATGGTCTCTTATTTTTATTTTATATATACATACACTACTCACAAGTAGAAGCATGCAGTGGTGATTTCCTCATCTCAAACAATGAAACAAAAGCCAACAACAGTGGTGGGTATACCACAACAAAAAATGTCAATGTCATGTGACAAATTATTGACAACGACGTCTCATGCTGTTCACGAGTCGACTTATTGTCTGCTGAGGCATGGCATTCCACTCTTCTTGAAGGGCGGCCCTCAGATCATTGAGGTTCTGGGATGCAGGGTTATGAGCCTCTACACGGCGACTCGGCTGATCCCACAGGATTTCTACAGGATTCAGGTCTGGAGAAAGTGCAGGCCACTCCATTTGAGGTACCCCAGCCTCCAGCAGCCGTTCCATAATGATGTGACCTCGATGAGCTGGAGCATTGTCGTCCATGAAGATGAAATTAGGCCTGTGTTGTTCATGCAGGGGCACAATGACTGGATTAATGATGTTATTCAGGTAGTATTGGCTTGTCACTGTACCATTCACAAGATGTAGGGCAGTTCTGTATTGAGTAGACACGCCTGCCCAGACTGTAACACCACCACCACCAATGGCTTGTCTGGTGACAACAGCAGCTGATGCATAGTGCTCTCCTTGACGTCTCCAACATCGTTGGCGGGCATCATTTCAGCGTGAATGGACTTTCATCAGAGAACAGCACTGAGGCCCACTGGTCCCTCGTCCAGTGTAAATACTCCCTGGCCTGGTGGTGTGGTCAGGTACCCTTGCAGGTTGTCTAGCACGCAGACCGCACTGATGTAAATGGTTTCGAATGGTCTGACGTGACACTTGGGTGCCTCTCACCTCCCTTAAATGTGCTTGGAGTTGAGTGGCATTCATCATCCGGGTCCACAGGGCACTGTTCACAATGAAGCGGTCATCAACATGGGATGTGGCCAAAGGACATCCACTTTGATGCCTGTATCTCTGTCGCAACCTGCTGATGACACTCTGTGACACTCTAAGCTCAGTGGCCACTTCCCTCTCAGAACATCCTGTTTGAAGCAAGGTACTGTTGATCAATTGTTAGGTGTGGTCTTGGTCTCATGATGTCAAAATGTGAACAGCATGATGAAGAGGACTGTTTAAACACCAATTCTAACTGAACCAGAAAATTTATTGGTCGATTCATGGATCAAACACCAGTTGTGAATTTTGCACCTTGTTAGAGAACAGCAAGTTCTGCAAAAAGTACTGAAACACTGAACAGTTGGACATGTGCATTCAGAAGTGTAGAGAAGGTCAAATTAAGTTCACCTGTAAAGGTACATTTTAGGTGCATCCTGAAATTTCACCCGAAAGCCCAATATCCTTAACTTTTTGTGAGTAGTGTATATATATACATACATATATGTATATGTATATGAACTCTCTACTAATTTCTGAAATTAGTGTAGCAGAATGTCTAAAGGTTCTATAAAGCTTGTATCCTGTATTTACTTAAAAGGGCATCTATTTCACATTAGTCCAGCTTCTACTTGTCTAAAGGAAAAGTTAGTGGATGCCTGGAGTGTGGCAAGTTATGCAGTGTCTCGTTCCCTTCAGGGAACCAGGTTACATATGTAGCCTGGTGTAGCTCCCTTTCGAAGGAACTTGCCACTGCATCAGGGCTGATGCTATGGGGATACCAATGCCACCACACACTACAAGGTTGTGACAAGGCATGAATAAGACAGGAACAGAGCACCATTAGCCCTGTAAGACCCAGGATCCAGGAGTCAGGTCCAGATACATGTTATAGAACTTGATATGGGTGTGCGGAGAGGACCAACCTGCCACAGCACAAATTATTCTGGAGGGGAATGCCCCTAGCCAAAGAGCTGGACAAGGCAATACACCTAGTGGAGTGAGCCTTAATTCCTAGATGTAAAGCCACACAGCATGCCACAAAGGCCTAGGAGATGCCCAACACAGTGCCACTGCCTGCTTGGTGACTGGATTGCTTTAGTTGTGGCTGCCAAAGCAGATGCAAAGGGAAAACTTAGGGAGACTTAGAGCAGCCCCTCCAGACCATGGAGAGGGCCCAAGGGGGTGGAAGTGGTCTGCAGGAAAGTCTCAGCCAACTAGCACCACACAGAAAGCGAGAGGCCAGAGAATAGGCACATGACTCGAAACAATGGCTGCCACGTATATCTCAATGTAAAGGGTGATAGGACCTCAAAGAGCTGTGTCTGCAGGAACTCTAGCACTGTAACAGGGCAGTGGATTAGATCCTAACAATGCCCATTATGCCAGAGGTGAAAGTTGGTTGGGAGACCAGTGTCTAGGAGCTGATTCTCTTTAGGAGCAAGCTGAAGAGGTTCCAAATCTCAGAGAGGGGGTGCCTGAGAGAGGAGGTTCCTTCTGACAGGAATCTCCCAAGGAGTGCAGTCCAGAAGGAATAAGCACACACTTCCCTGGGTTGAGTCTACGGCCCTAATGTGAGCAAGCATGGCATCTCAATGCCATGCTGCCACGTCCCTTGACTGAGCCAAGATGACCCAATATGGATAACTGAGTACATGGATGCCCTTGGGTGCACTGTTATTTTATTTTCGGATATGTTATATTGTTTTGAACTTGTTTTATCACACTAGTGTGGTAATTAAAAAGTTGCTTAATGCTTTAAGCTTTATCCATATGATGGAAAATACAAATTTGACACAGCAAAGATACTTGTTTACAGTGGATTCTAATCAAGTGATTAGATTAATTATTTGAATCCATACTGTTATTTGTTTTTATGCTATGCCACGGTGTCCTTTATGACAAATCTTTTTATACAAATGTTAGACCAATATGTCCAGTCTGCATAGGAAAATCAATTATACCAGCAAAATCAAAACTGGGGTCAAAATTATAAAGCAATAGATACTTTGTGTTTGTAGGCTCAGTTTATTTTATTAAGTAATATTTGTTTACAGACAGTAACAGGCAGAGAAAGGTCAAATTAATTAGCTGACTGTAAGATCCAGGAAATGGTCACATGATGAGCGGACAGACAACTCGTGGCCCAAAGACTCGGGAGATGAAGTAATCATTTCTGTTTCTGCCGCAGACTGCATAGCCGAAGCCTACGAGACTGACACGTGATGAACAAATGACTAGGGAGATGAACTAATGAAGTTCCCTGTACAGAACAGATAGGATGTTGAGCATGCCCGGTCAATACAAAATGAATGAACTGCTCTCTGAGCAGCAACTGACCTCCTGAGAGTGAAGAGAAAGCCACTGAAACACAAAACGTCTGAAAGAAGCTGTGCTAAAACCGTGGAAAAGCATCAAAAAAAGAAAAATATAACAGTTGTCAGTGACTTGCAGGTGTGATGCCGTTATTGTAAAACAAGGGATACACAAAATATTAAGTGTCAGTTATCTGTTCCTATACTTTCGCTTCCAAAACATTGGCTGTTCTAATACCAAAAGAGCCACGTTCTAAGTTGTTTAACACATGTAAATGTAAATGAAATCAGGAAATGAAAGCTGAAGTTCTGATCTATCGTCTCTTTTGATCCCAAATGTCGTCAATGCAGAGCAAAAATAAAAGACTATGCTGTTTTAGGACTTTCAGAGGGCTCTTTAAGCTCCTTTGAATCCCTGTGTATTGGATCCTCTACTTTTTCTTGTGAACCTGTGGCTTTATTTCTTTAAATCTTTATTTCTTTATAATATAATCAGGATAAATGCATGCAATTTCACATCCTTAAATGTTTTTTATAATTATGTGATGCCCTACGTCAAAAAAGACTTTTATTTTGCAACATGAACATAATTCTTAGTCTCCCTGTCTTTTTTTATTTTATCATTTTATTCTGAAATGTATTTCACCTACTAATGATGATAAGCATATATCCATTAACAGTGTGTGAAAATTAGTATAAATCATTGACCTAAAATCCCTCTTTGAATGATGTGACTTGTAGGAATAAAAAGAATTCCTCCAGTAAGAACTAGCTTTTTTTTTTAAAGATTTTCTGCTGGACGTTCATATACCTAACATTTACAAACTCTTGATCATGACTGTATCATTTTTATTGTAATTTTTTTTTAAAGTAACGTGATTTTCATTGATATTTGGCTGTCATTTCATTTCCTTCTGATTCTCCCAAACCTGGTTTCATAAGCAAATGCATCATTCTGTGGAAAGTATCATCAGCATTAGACTAATTTAAACTTTTCCTTTTGCTCATCAAAATCTCTATAAACACTGCGCTAGTCAAAAACCAATTCTTTTTCATTTTAACTTCCATTACCGTCATGTGCACTGCATGCTCCTCCTCTTTCTCTCTCTAGTTCTTTCCCCTCACACACACACACACACACACACACACACACACAGAAGCAGAAAGCCACTCCTCTTTCCAGAGAAAACAAAACTCTGGGTGTATACAAGAAAATGGCTGAGGCCAGTATTTCAGTAGATCAGGATCAGTTCATCTGTCCAGTGTGTCTGGATCTCTTGAAGGATCCGGTGACTATCCCCTGTGGTCACAGTTTCTGTAAGGTGTGTATTAATGGCTGCTGGGATCAGGAGGATCAGAGTGGAGTTTATAGCTGTCCTCAGTGCAGAGACACTTTCACTCCAAGGCCTGTTCTACGCAGAAACAACATGCTGGCTGAAGTGGTGGAGAAACTGAAGAAGAAGACTGAAGTCCAAGCTGCTTCTCCTGCTCACTGTTACACTGGACCTGGAGATGTGGAGTGTGATTTCTGCACCGGGAGAAAACACAAAGCCGTCAAGTCCTGTCTGATGTGTCTGGCCTCCTTTTGTGAAACTCATCTGAAACCTCACTATGAAGTTCCTGCTTTAAAAAAGCACAAGTTAGGCAAAGCTTGTGGAAATCCACAAGAGCAGATCTGCTCTGAACATGATAAAGTGCTGGAGATCTACTGTCGTACTGACCAAAGCTTCATCTGTTATCTGTGTACGATGGATAAACACAAAAGCCACAACACCGTCTCAGTTAAAGCTTACAGAACTGAGAAAGAGGTGAAAAAGTCTAATCTAACCAAGTCTAATCTATTCAGAGTCATGTAGTGGTGTTATGAATTTTAAAATAAGATGTTAGCTTTAGAATTAAATATTAGCCTTGAAGTGTAAAATAAATTACACAGTACAGAATTATTTTGTAAACAATGTGTTCAGGTTCCAGTGACCATCATCAGGATTCAGGCAGTATTATATTCTGACAATAAAGCCAGTGACATTGTTTTTCAAATGATAATATGTGTAAAAAAAGATTGTTTTTACTGTTGTATGGGATGTAACCCAATGGTTCCAAAACCTACTCCTGGAATACTAAAATAATATTAAATCACATATAATAAAATATGAACTTTAAAGCACCCAGTTGTTATTTGTGATGTACCTCAGTGGTCCCCTAAGAACTTTGGAACACCCAACATCCAGTGTTATACACTTTAATTAAGTGCTTCATAGAACCAGAGTGAATTTTAACCCTCTATCTGCTGTTACTGTTCATCCACTGAGATCATAAACTCATAATGGATAAACAGTGAGATGTATTTCATTTGTCCTCAGAGTGAGTTAAAGGAGGAGCAGATGAAATTCCAGCAGAGAATCCAGGAGAAGCAGAAGAAGGTGCAGGAGCTGAAACAGACTGTGAACACTATAAAGGTGAGCAGTGAGCAGAGACAGAGCTGCTCCTAGAAACACACACAACATGGACAACCAGGCATTTAGAGTCCCAGTAAGAGAGGGAATGATAGATGAGATTTAAATGTAACTTCATTTTTTAATGTCTCCTAACAGATCAGTGCACAGACAGCAGTAGATGACAGTGAGACGATCTTTACTGAGATGATCAGCTCCATGGAGAAAAAGCGCTCGGAGGTGACGGAGCTGATCAGAGCTCAGGAGAAGGCTGAACTGAGTCGAGCTGAACGACTCCTGGAGCAACTGGAGCAGGAGATTGCTGATCTTCAGAGGAGAGTCACTGAGATGGAGCAGCCTTCACACACACATGATCACATCCACTTCCTCCAGGAAATAAAGGTACACTACATTTACATTTCCAGGTGAAATGCACAGGTCATGGGTTATCTACTAGATGAATAATGACACTTAGATTGCTAAAATTCCACTTTTCTGATATGGAATCTGTTGTAAGATTCTACCTAAAAATGTTACAGTCAATTGTTCTCTTAACTTTATGTGTAATTGATGTACGCAGACTTTTGTCTCTGGTTGTCGCTCTCCACCAACCGATAGACCAAATTTTCAGTCAGATCTCTGTGACGACTCATCCTGCATCACTGTCAATCATCTCTCATTTGATGGAATGAGGAAATCTCTGTCTAGTCTGAAAAAGAGACTGATGGACATCTTCCAGGAGGAATTCATCAAAATCCCTGAACATGGTAAGAGGAGCTGTTACTGCTGGAGTGAGAAGGCCTTTACTCTTTCAGTGACAGAGTGATGTTGAGCTGTCAGTCTTCATTCCTGATCACCAAAACACTGTACAGTTTAGAGTTTTAACACTCGCCTGACTCCAACAAAGTGGAGATTGTTTGCATCTCTTGTATGCATCACTTCTATTTGGAAATATATTAGCTAGTTTAGCATTAGTGAAGCGAGCTCTGTAAAACACTACATTGTATTAAAGCATGTCTACCACTGATAGATAAAGAATGGATTAAACTAAGAATGTTTTTCCACTGGTCATCAGATATGTCAATATCCAAATCCTGCTTCCAGGTTTGCTTGAAGGAGTCAACTGAAGATGAGGTTGATAAGACAATTTTACCATAGTTGATGGATATAAGCCATCTCTGACCAGGGTAAAGGGTGAAAATTAAATTCTGATTCACGGGGCTGATTTGGAAAATGGGGAAATAACTTTTGAATAAAGTTAAAGGAAATGATACAAATGGCTGTTAGGAAGATTGAAATTAACTGATAAAAAAGAGAAAGAGGAGAAGATTTCTTTTTCATCCAAGTTGTTCAAAGTAGAAAGACACTTTCTTGCCCAAATATTGAAGACACTGTCTGAAAGGGACGGAGGAAATAAGAGATTATCTGATATTGGCATGGAAATCGAGGTGCAAACCAAATTGCTTTCCGAATTGAAGCCAAATCTTAAAGGTGTTGATAACTACTGGATTATGTAACCTCAAGAGGAAGCTAAGAACAAATGGGGAAGTGGAAGAAGATATCAATAGGTATAACCAGGGTGGGCTAGAGGCCCAACATCTGAGGCCAACCCAGTAAAGTAATTTGGTAATGTTACAGGCCCAGAAGTAATATCAAAAGTTTGGTAGCACATTTAATTGCTTGTCTAGATTAGTAAAATAGGATTTATTAATACAGAATGGACATGCTGAAAAAGATACAAGACTTTTTGCAGGATAACCATCTAAATAAGATTTGCAAGGCCTATTAAAGATGGGGAGAGGGAGCTCCATCTGGCAAAATCTAATTTACTTTTGTCCAAAAGTTCTTAATAAACCTGTCTTTAAATGAGTTGCCTATAAATATGCCTAGATATTGGAACCCATCCAGAGCTAACAAAGGGGAATGAGGAGAGAGATAGAGATTTAGCCAGTTGATTTATGTAAAACAACTCGCTTTTTTGAAAGTTTAACTTACCATGATAGGCAACAAACTGGTCCAGAATGCATAGCATTGGGTGAGGGGCATACAATAACAGATGGCCAGATGGCCAAAGGTTCAACAGCTATATTAAATAACAAGAGAGAGTGGACACCCTTGACATGTCCCCTGTTGTGGCAAAAAGTTTGCTGAATGAACACCGTTAGTGTGCACTGAGGCAGACAGGAGAGTTAACAGCATAGAGGAGTTGAATCCAAGAACTGAATATGGGGTTGTACCCAAATTTACCTGTGGCAAAGAACAGATATTCCCACTCCACCCTACTGAACGTTTTCTCCACATCCAATAAAATTGCAAGTTTGGGGGTAGAAAATAATGTTGGGTAATAATCTTCTACTGTTAAAGAAAGAGTACCTCCCAAATGTAAAGCGTGTTTGATCCAGGGAAATGATGGATGTTATGATATCTTGGAGGCAAAGAGAGAGGACTTTGGCTAGAATCTTACAATCTACATTTAACTTGCCTACCAAGTTTCACAGCTACTAAGATCCAGCCCTGAAAATCTGCATTGAAACTTACAAAGCACTGAATATATTTCAATATGAATAAAAAAAAATAAATACCACGAATTCAGTATAAAATCAAAAGAAAATTAAGAGTAAGAGCAGTGTTCAAGCTAAATTGTTATACAAAATGGATTAAAATGCCACAATGCCTTCAAATGCTGATCGACTTTTTGCTGTGGAGCTTGCAGTCATTGATAGACATACATGAAGCCCAGCTAGTCCAACTTCCTCCACACCTGGCTCTGATGTAAGTCCCAGAAGCTGTGCAAAAGGATCCAGCTGTTATAATGGCTCATTCAACTTGGGCCCACACCTTCCACTGCTTCAACACCCACCTATCACCACACAGCCCCCTCATGGTAGAGCCCCAGATGAGCCTAGAGCTAAACTTGATACATATGATGGAAAAGATGACTGGGACTCCTTTACCATTCAATTTGAGAGCAGAGCTGCCAATCTTTAGAAGATTACTGTCTACTGAAAGAACAGCTATGTTTTCAATTTGGCCAAAAAGAGCCTCCCCACCACAGTGTGGAAGAGAGTCTAAAGAAACTGTTTCAGAGTTTGCTGAGGAAGGTCACAGGCTGGTCATTTTAGCTTATCCTGGAGTTAACATCAGGCTGAAAATTGCTGCTGGTGCTTTTCTTAAAGGGCTGCACAACCAGAATGTGGCATATGAGGTTATGAACTGTGACCCTGTATTACTGAATAAGGCACAGCGGCTGGTTTCATCCTATGAACACAACCTCAAAACCATACTTGGACAAGACATTGTTCAGAGGAGAAGGACATGCCGAGTACCCTGGGCTGATCAAGACATGGACTCTTACAAGGAGCCACAGGCCTTGCAATCATGTAGAGTTGCAAGCATTCATTGATAAAGTTGATAAGTTTCAACTGGCCATAGACCATTTACCTCCTCCCTCTTCTGTTGCTCTCCCTTTTACAGTAAGACCCACCCAACAGGCAAATTCCAGCTTGGCAGTACACTCAGAAAGAGGACCTGCAGCTAAGGCTTCTTTTAAGTCAAAATCAAACAGCAAAATACTGTGACCAAAATAGAGCCCCAAGTCAAAATTGCCCGTAACATGCAGCTACCACCCTCGCTGGGCCACTTGCAGTTTGCGCATAATCCTAACTGCTCCATGGAGGATGCCATCACCACAACCCTCCACCTGGCCCTCACCCACCTGTACAATAAGGACTCATATGTACAAATGCTGTTCATAGACTTCAGTTCAGCATTCAACACAATCATCCCTCAGCACCTGATTGAGAAACTGATCCTGCTGGGCTTAAACACCTCTCTCTGCAATTGGATCCTGTACTTCCTGACTGGGAGACCTCAGTCAGCCTGTATCAAGGACAGCATCTCCAACACCACCACACTGAGCACTGGGGCCCCTCAGGGCTGTGTGCTCAGCCCACTGCTGTTCACTCTGCTGACTCATGACTGTGCAGCAATGCACAGCTCCAACCACATCATTAAGTTTGCCGATGACAGGCTGTGTCATCAGCAAGAATGACGAGTCAGCATACAGGGAGGTGGTGCAACAATTAACAGCCAACAACCTGTCAGTGAACTTTGACAAGACCAAAGAGATGGTTTTTGACTTTAGGGGAGCATGGAGTAACCATTCTCTAGTGAACATCGCCTGATCCTCTGTGGAGATCGTCAAGAGCACCAAATTCCTTGGTGTACATCTGGCAGAGAACTTCACCTGGCCACTCAACACCAGCTCCATCAGCAAGAAAGCCCAGCAGTGTCTCTACTTCCTGCAGAGGCTGAGGAAAACCCATCTCCCTCCCCCCATCTTGACCATGTTCTACAAAGGGACCATTGAGAGTGTCCTGAGCATCTGCATCACTGCCTGGTTTAGGAATTTCACCATCTCGGATCACAAGAGCCTGCAGCAGATAGTGAGGACACCTGAAAAGATCTCTTTCACCTCTATCATGAACATTTACAACACATGCTGCATCCGCAAAGCCACCAGCATTGTGGACAAGCCCACACACCCCTCACAGACACTCTTCTCCCTCCTGCAGTCTGGAAAGAGGTACCAAAGCATTCAGGCCTACACAAAGCATACACACACACACACACACACAGACAAAGGCACATAAAGAAAAACATAATAATAATAATAATAATAATAATAATAATAATAATAATAATAATAATAATAATACCTTTCTAGACACTCAAGGTCAACATACAAATTCAAACAAGTAAAAAACATTCTGAGAACTTGGTTACCTGCTGTAATTAATGAACACGGAAAACAAAATAAAGCTTTCAATTCAATTCAATGTATTTGTATAGCTCTTTTAACAATGGACATTGTCTCAAAGCAGCTTTACAGAAGTATATAAACATAAAAAAATATATAGAAAGTTTGAAGTTAAGTTACTATTTTATCCCTATTTTATCCTTAATGAGCAAGCCTGAGGCAAAAGTGGCAAGGAAAAACTCCCTGAGATGAAATGAGGAAGACTTGGACAGTAAATAATGTAAATGTAATAATGATGGTGTGATAATCTCCAAGTGGTTCTATCCACAACAGTCCCCTGTCTCACAAGCTGCCCATGCAGATCTATCCACAGAATCATTGAGCACCATCAAGACTCCAACCAGGGGTAAAGTGTCAGGATGGATCAGGCAGGTCCGGAAAGAAGAAATGGTCATGCTCGGAATTCAGAACAGTGATAGCTTGGGAGTGGGACGGAGGGATTGACAGAGAAAGAGAGAGTAAGAGAGAGCGAGAGATTAGGTATGCTTTTGATCATGTAATGTTTATAGACAATGTAGATTATGTGTAAAGTGCAGGCAAGACTACCTATGACAGCATAACTAAAAGGTGGAGCCAGAAGGTGACAGACATGAAGGCTTCCCGGGACATAAAGCGTCCAACCACTTCACAGTCAGCAAACCTGAGCAACTTGTGAGTGTGGTAAGGTGACATCATCCAAACATCCCAGTACACCAAACACTCTATGCCCATTAACCTTCCAGATCTGCTCCTTTACCTAAGATAAACTATACATTGAAAGCTTGACTAGACAAATGTGTCTTTAGTCTGGACTTAAACATTGAGACTGTGTCTGAAACCCAAAAACTAATTGGAAAGCTGTTTCATAACTGTGGGGTTTTGTAAGAAAAAGCACTGCCCCCTGCTGTAGCCTTTGTTACTTAAGATACTACCAAATAGCCTGTATCTATTGATCGAAGTAGGTGAGGTGGATCATAAATAACCAAAAGATCGCTCAGGTACTGTGGCGCGAGACCCTTTAGTGCTTTATAGGTCAGTAACAGTATTTTATAATCAATGTGAAATTTGACTGGGAGCCAATGTAGAGTGGCTAAGATAGGAGTGATGTGTTCATATCTTCTGGTTCTAGTTAGGACTCTAGCTGCTGCATTCTGGACTAACTAGAGGTTGTTTATGCACCTAGTGGAACATCCAGACAGTAAGGCATTACAATAATCCAAATGAGAGGTAACAAAAGCATGAACTAGATTTTAGATTTTAGATCATGTAGTGACATCATATTTCTTATCTTGGCAATATTTCTAAGATGAAAGAAGGCTACACGAGTGATATTATCTACATGAACTTTAAATGAAAGACCAGAGTCAATAATCACACCAAGGTCTTTTACTGCTGGACAGGATGAAATAGAAAGACCATCTAGAGTTACTCTTTAATCAGAAAACTTACTTCTGGCTGCATGTGGTCCTAGTACAAGTAACTCTGTCTTGTCAGAGTTAAGCAGGAGGAACTTAGTAAGCATCCACTATCTAATGTCCTTTACACATTCTTTAATCTTAATAAGCCATTGTCTCTCATCTGACTTAGCTGAAACATATAGCTGTGTGTCATCGGCATGACAGTGGAAGCTAATGCCATGTTTATGATGGAACCTTGTGGAACACTGAATATAACCTAGCATAGAGATGTTATGGACTGCAAGTTCCCTGCCTGAACACCAGAGGGTGGTCTGACAGGGTTTGTTTATACCTGTACCATGTGTCTTTGTTTATGTTTTGTGTTCTCACGTGTTTGCCCCACCCAATCCTTAGCCCATTCCTGCCTCTGCACACCTGTCCCTCGTGTTTCAATGATTATTATTTATACGGGTTCTGTTGTGTGTGTTTTTTGCTGAGTCCTTGTCATTAATGTGTGCCTCTTCTGTTCTCTGGATTTTATTTTGTGTTGAGTTTTCCCCAGTGTTTCCGTTAGTGATGGTGAAATGAAGCTTTGTGAAGCACCGGGGCTTTCCCCTCAACTGTATCGTAAAATGGTTTATTACTCGAAGCTTTTCAACACAGTGCACAGTAGTGACATCTTGTGGTCAAAACATTTAATAGCTGCCCTTGGGCCCCTGAAGAACATAATCTGTTGTGGTCCCTGTGTGTCCCCAGTGTTCAAAGTGGGTTTACTCTAATAACTGTTTGAGACAGCAAAACAGAAAGCTTCTCCCCCCAAAAAAGAACAATTAACTGTGATAGGCAAGTAAAAAATTTAAATTAAAATGCTGACACAGGCAAGAAACACACAGTAAGCGTTTTAAACATTAGATTACAGCACAGTGAAATTCTTTCTTCACATATCCCATCCTTGGGTGGTTGGGGGCAGTGCACAGGGTCAGCCATGATATAGCATCCCTGGAGCAGTGAGGGTCAAGGGCCCTCAAGAGCCCAGCAGTCACAACTTGGCGGTGCTTGAACCCCCAACTCTTCCACTCAACAACCCAGAGCCTTAACCACTTAACATTTGCAGGATTTTGCAAGCCCAGTCCCATGTTTCCGTGTCTTTTTTTGTATATTTTCAGGGTATTGAAAACTAAAACTAAAGATAATGATAAATAATAGGACATTTATCCTTAATAATAATTTAAGGAACAATAGTTACCTGATGTGGCCACTGTGGGGCAGTGAAACAACATGATAAATTGAAATGGTCACTGTGCCAATTAT
The DNA here is from genome assembly GCF_019097595.1 of Hemibagrus wyckioides. Taxonomy (NCBI): domain Eukaryota; kingdom Metazoa; phylum Chordata; class Actinopteri; order Siluriformes; family Bagridae; genus Hemibagrus; species Hemibagrus wyckioides. Next base: position 41,345,070 of record NC_080715.1, on the reverse strand, counting down.
GGGTTTGGGAAGTGTGGACAGCTGGTGTAATTTGGGAACTTGGGAAAACACACACAATCGCTAACTATGTCCTTGGGAGCCCAAAGTATCAGAACACAATAGCTCAGCTGTTGCACACACCAATGAAATGCTAGGGAGAGAGATGAGGCTTACAGACCTCTATAATATTAAAGATAGTGGTGCTTCCTGAGCAGTGGAGATTGGTAAGGAACTGAATAGCAAGGTGGGTTCAAGGATTATGGGGTGTTGGCAGCAGGAGTAGCTTCCTGGCTCACAGGGCTCTGGGGACCTTGGCTTTGGTGTGGGCCGTGCTGAAGATTACCACACAGTGAAAGTAATTGAACATACAAGGCCACCAGTATTTAGCCTGTAGAATGTGGTAAGTTCTCCAGGAGTCTGGATGGCCAATGGTGACTGAGGTGCAGACCTAGGAGATTAGAATGGTTTACAGGTGGTTATGTACAAAATGCTTGTTGGGAGGACAGGAGGGAGGGAATAAGTCTCAGAGGGTGTGTGCCATGTCTTGGTCAAGTTGCCACTGGATGAGCCCTACAAGACTTCCTTTGAATTAATGGGTAAAAAAGAATTGGGATCAACAAGTCTGTATGGGGTTCAGGCATTTGGCAAGTATCAAGTACTCAAGGTTTTTGCTGTTTGAATATAGCAACTGGGTGTTACACCCCCTCAAGTTAGTGTCATCATTCGTCCCGCAACATTTTGACCACCCGCAGCTTTCAGGTTGCTGGCATCGTAGTTGTGCTCAGCCTGAAACAGTTTCTTAAAAAGAAGGCAACTGAATGCAGACTGGGCTGTTCTCCAGAATGCCGGGAAAGGACGCCCCCTACATATCCACCTCTATGATAAAGGGCTTGTATCTGTCTGTGTTCTTAAGTATGAGAGCTATTGTGAAAGCTTTTTATGCTGAGCTGTGGCTTGGTCGACTGCTTGTTCCAGGGCTGCTTGTTTTGGGCTGTTGTGCAGTAAATTGTGATGGAAAGTGCAGTGGTACTGGGGGCCCAGATGAAGAGTTAATATATGTTAAGATGGTATGATGGCCTTTATGGTCTGTGGGAAGGGTATAGACATAGGAATAGACATACAAATTAATAACATCAGAAGGTTTTTTTTAAATCCTGCCCCAAATGAGCATGGGATTATGATAAGCTGCACTAAACAAGAGTTCCTTCTTATGAAGCAGTTGTTAGAACAGGTTATCCTGTTCTAACAACTGCTTCATCTCTTCCTGAGTTAAGTGTCCTGCTTCACTCAATATTAACAATCCTTAAAAATTGACTGGGGGTTTAGTGCAAAATTAGACATAATTTTGCAACTATCAGTTACTCCCATTTGGTTGACAGTTTGCCTCAGGGTCTCTCCAAAGGGAAATCCAACATTCGATGCTAAGTGTGGTGGAGGAAGACATGGCACTATCAACCCAACCAATGCTATGCACATTTGACACGACATCTCAATAGTGCAGGACACATCCACAATGATTGTACATTTCCCAATGTTGAGCTGTTCCTGTTGGAGTGAGTAAGTCTTTACTCTTTCAGTGACAGAGTGATGTTGAGGTGTCAGACTTTGTTCCTGATCACCAAAACACTGTAGAGTCTAGAGTTTTAACACTCACCTGACTTGAGTCTTAAGGGTAAACTGATGATGTGAATGAGTTTGTGTGACATTTCTGATCTACATACATTTCTGATAATTGTCACAATTGTTTGATTTTATGGGTTTTAACATCAGACGATTTTATTTCTGTGTCCACAGTTGAAGAAGTTTGTATTTTACTCTCAGAGCCAAAGAGAAGAAAAGAGTTTCTGAAATATATGTCTATAACACACACACACACACACACTTAACCAAAGACACAGACACAAAGAAACACACAAATAAATGCATATATTCATAGACAAATATACACACAAACATCCAAAAACACACACACACATTCCACCTCAATATATCCTGTGATTAATATCTAACATGTTCACATTTTTCATGTGTTTAGATTTCAGTAATCTGACTCTGGATCCCAACACAGTACATTATAACCTCATTCTGTCTGAGAAGAACAGAGCGGTGAAGAGCAGTGAGACAAAGCAGAGATACTCTGATCATCCAGAGAGATTTGACTCCTACAGTCAGGTGTTGAGTAAGGAGAGTGTGTGTGGACGCTGTTACTGGGAGGTGGAGTGGAGCAGTGAGGGATTTGTGTACATATCAGTTTCATATAAAGACATCAGAAGGAAAGGACTGGGTAATGAGTGTTGGTTTGGATACAACAATAAGTCCTGGAGTCTGCAATGTTCTTCTTCTTCTCTTATTTTCTGGCACAACAACATAAAGACTGATCTCAGAGTTCCATCATCCTCCAGAATAGGAGTGTATGTGGATCACAGTGCAGGAACTCTGTCCCTCTACATTGTCTCTAACACAATGACGCTCCACACCACATTCACTCAGCCTCTATACGCTGGATTCTGACTCTCCTGAGATATTCTGTATAAATCAGCACCAGCTGTGAGGTTGTGTTATCTAAAAAATAATGTGGTGTTTTATGGTCAGTAATGTGTTGCTAAATAAACTCCATAAACTTTTTCTCATTGAGCCTCAATTGTGGGAAAATGTTAACATTAAATAAATAAAAAACTGAACATAAAAACATTATAGTTAAATCTTTTACAGACTTTAATAAACCTCTAAAATGTGTAAGTATAGCTTAGATATATTTAATTATTAATAACCTGTTTTATTGCTAAGAGACATATGGGCTGTTTGTACATTGTATTATAGCAGGGTAGGAAGTAACCATCTGTAATCATTACTTCTGTAATCCAATAGGATGGGGGAATTGATAACACAGTAGATACACTACTTATTTGGTACACAGGATGCAAGATTGTCAAGAATCTCTCCATGTATCCTAACTGTCCACCTTATCTGTCCTCTGATATGAAAATGAAAATTAAACTAGCATCCAAAGTCTTGTCGTACATTGCTGAGAGGAAATGCGCGGTTTAAAGTCAACTTGTTTTCATGCTACACAGAATGGTCATGAAAATACGATTATCCTGACCTGAGCTAATTTACTGAATCAACCAACTCAAATCTCCATTCTTTCTTTTCATCCATGATGACATTAAAGTCATCTGTTGCTGCTACTGGCGTTTTATCACTGACTGTACCGCAACTGCGATACCTTTTCATTACACCTTTCAGTGAGATAGTGTTAGAGTGTGCACACGATGTTCCTGGATGCAGACGCGCATCGACACGAGCAGACTCTCTGTGTCCTGCTCGGTCCTGCTCCTCCGTGGCGATGAAATGTTACTGTACACAGTAACATTTCCTGACTGTACACATTCTGAGGACTTGGTTATCTGCTATAATTAATGAACACGGAAACCAAAATAAAGCTTTCCAGGATTTTTCAGGCACATTCCCATGTTTTCATGTTTTCAAGTCTTCAGGGCATTGCCTCTCCATGAATACAATCACAAGAACATTTTTTTTCACAAAACTTCAACCACATATAGCTGACGCAGTACATAGTGAAATGAAACCCCACTTCTCCAGGACCCTGGTGCTACATAAACAACATACAACATATAATTACAAACAGAAACAACACCACAGAGCTAGGACAGAAGTTTGTCCTAGCTACATGAAGTGCAATGTGTGCAACTAGGTGCAAACAGAGCAAAGACAAGACAGTGCAAAAACAGGAAGTACAAAAAAAACAACAACACAAGACAGGACATATAGCGCCGAAGAAGAACGTGCAATGGAACAAAATGAAATGATGTGCAATATTAAGAACTGTGTATACCAGGTGTCTGATGACATATATGATTGTAACATACATATAGTGGCATGACAAAGTGGTTTGTGCCAAAAATGCAGTAGCAGCGGTTAAAGTAGCGTTACTAAGAAATAAACATTATAGCAGCAGGTGAAATATTTTAACATATGATGTTATGGACTGTTATACTTTTAACAGTGATGCAGCTGCTCCTCTGTAGAACACAGTCACTATGAGGTCAAGGGAAATGGGCTTTCCTCAGTCTCCGCAGGAAGTAGAGGTGCTGCTGGGCTTTCTCGCTGATGGAGCTGGTGTTGAGTAACCAGGTAAAGTTCTCTGCCAGATGAACATGGGAGTTTGGTGCTCTTGACAATCTCCACAGAGGATTCGTCGATGAACAGCGAAAAATGGCCTCTCTGTAATTTCCTAAAGTCAACAACCATCTCCTTAGTCTTGTTGACATTCAGAGACAGGTTGTTGGCTTTACACCAGGCTGTTAGTTGTTGCACCTGATGTACGCTGACTCCTCGTTCTTGCTGATGAGACCCATCACGGTCTTGTCATCGGCGAATGTGATGATGTGGTTGGAGCTGTGCATTGCAGCACAGTTGTGAGTCAGCAGAGTGAAGTGAAGAGCAGTGGACTGAGCACACATCCCTGAGGGGCCCCAGTGCTCAGTGTGACGTGTCCAGATCCGGACTGACTGAGTTCTCCCAGTCAGGATGTCCAGGATCCAGTTGCAAAAGGAGGTGTTCAGGCCCAGCAGGCTCAGCTTCTCAATTAGGTGCTGAGGAATGATTGTATTGAATGCTGAACTGAAGTCTATGAACAGCATTCATACATATAAGTCCTTATTGTCCAGGTGAGTGAGGGCCAGATGGAGGGTTGTGGTGATGGCATCGTCTGTGGAGCGGTTAGGATGATATGCAAACTGCAAGGGGTCCAGTGAGGGTGGTAGCTGGCTCTTGATGTGCTTCATGACGAGCCTCTCAAAGCATTTCATCATGATTGGTGTGAATGCGACGGGGTGGTAGTCATTGAGGCAAGAAACCATAGACTTCTTTGGCACAGGAACAATGGTCATTATCTTGAGGCATGTAGGAACAACGGCACTGCTCAGGGAAATGTTGAAGATGTCTGGGAAGAAATCCGTTAGCTGTTTTGCACATTCCCTGTGCACTCTGCCAGGAATGTTGTCTGGTCCAGCAGACCTCTGTGGGTAGACTCTGCACAGAGCACCAGGTTGTTAGGAGGAGGAATGGTCTTCCTTGTCGCTACATTGTTTTGTGCCTCGAACCGAGTGTAGAAGTCATTCAGAGCATCTGGGAAGGAGGCATCACTGTCACAGACAGGTGATGTGACGTCATCGATGCACTTGCCGATGTAGCTGGTTACTGATGCTGTGTACTCCTCCAAGTTGATAGAGTCACTGTTGGTTGCAGCCTCCCTGAACATATTCCAGTCAGTGCACTCAAAACAGTCCTGAAGAGCAGAGGTGGCTCCTGCTGGCCAGGTTGTAACCTGTTTCAGAACCGGTTTAGAGCATCTGTTGATTGGTCTGCATGCTGGAATTAGCATAACAGAGTAGCCAAGGTCTGCCAAGGTGGGGGCGGGGCTCCGCACAATAGGTGTCGGGAATGTTTGTGTAAACAAGATCCAACGTGTTCGCCCCTCTTGTCGCAAAGTCCACATGCCGATGTAATTTAGGGGGCACTGTTTTGAGATTTGCATGATTGAAATTTCCGGTGATAATAAACAGCCCATCAGGGTGAGCATTCAGCATAGAGCCTCCTTAGCATTAGCGCTGGGGGGATTGTATCCATGTGGTAAATAAAATGGCCTGTATTTAACTGTCACAAACTCCACTAGCAATGAACAGTAACTAGAAACAAGCACAGAGTTCTTGCACCATTCTCTGTTGATGTAAACACACACACCACCACCTCGAGTCTTACTGCACAGAGCTGCATTTCTCTCTGCACGAAGCGCATTGAGCCTGGCTAGCTGAATGGCAGCATCCGGAACTCTGCCACTGAGCCATGTCTCCATGAAAACAAAGATGCAGCAGTCTCTGAACTCTCACTGTGTGGTTTGCTGCAGTCAGATATAGTCCAGCAAGCAAACGTTGGACAGAATAATGGACGGGAGAGCCAGCTGGCTAGGGTTTGTTTTTAGCCTAGCATGGACACCCACCTGTTTTCCGTGCTTCCGCTTCCTAGAGCACCACTTGCGACGTCCTCTTTCCCGGCCACCAGCATCAGGTGATGCTGAGGACTGAAGGCCTGGTCTTTGCAACAAGCCAAGGTTGCGAAGTTTTCCAAGTACTCCATTAAGCAGGTTAGTAATTGCATGATTTCTGCACTGTAGTATCGTCTGGTGGTTGTATGCATGAACACCACTGGTTTTCGTGTCCATGCACCTTGAGATTCGGGCTAAAAAAACAAATAGCACCATTTTGGATCTGGAGTGGCTACTGCATGCTACTGCGTGCTACATCTTGAAACCACATATTTTTGAATATAAAGGTGATGTTTGTCTTTGATAATAATTTGATAAAAGAACCCACCATATGTCACTGCAAGAGACTTTGGCATTGGAGTGGGCTGCTTAGGAGGTTACCACAAGGTGAAAGTTATTGAACATGCAAGGCCACCAGCGTTTAGCATGTAGAACGTGGTAGGTTCTTCACAGGGCTGGGTGGCCAATGGTGACTGAGGTATAGATTCAAGAGATTAGCATGATTCTCAGGTGGCTGTGAACAAAATCTTGTTGGGTGGACAGGAGGGAGGCACTAAGTGTCTGGGGTGTGTGTACTATGTCTTGGTCAAGTTGCCACTAGATGCCCCCTATAAGTCTGGTGTTTGACTGAATGGATACAACAGAATAGAAAACCAAAGCCCTGTCTGGGATTCATGTATTTGGCAACTTTCAGGTACTGAAGGTTTTTGTTGTCAGTTCCTTAAAAGAAGGCAACTGGATGTATACTGGGCTGTTCTCCAAAATGCTGGGAGAGGATGGCCCCTACACATCCACCTCCATGATGAAGGGCTTGGATCTGTCCGGGTTCTTAAGTATGGGAGCTTTTGTGAAAGCCTTCTTAAGATGGGCTTTGGCATGGTGGCTGCTTATCCCAGGTGAAATGGTTTGGGCTGTTGTGCAAGAAAAATGTGATGGAAAGTGCAGTGGTGCTGAGGGCCCAGATAAAGTGCTGATATAACCCCAGAAATCAATGCAAATCCTTGATGGTCTGTGGGTAGGGGTAGTCCACTGTGGCCATTACTTTAGACTGGTCAGTGGCCACTCTATCAAGGCTGATGATGCACCTCAGAAGCAAAATTCTTCTCCACCTTCTCCACAAATACACATTGATGGATGGCTGTTATCTACCCCCATTGGTACCCTGTGGTTGGTGGTAACCATGTTCTTTATTGCATGTGGGCAGTTACTCTGAGCCATATAAGATGAACAGCTGCTCCATTCTGACATCATCTTCTGATATTTCATGCAGTAGCAATTATTTGTGAAAGTAAAATGATAGTGAGCTGGCCAATTTTAATTAATAGTCTCAATACTCTCTCCATTTACAAGGATTTGAGGACATTTGGCATGAAAAAGTTTGCGATATACACAAAATTATGTATGGAAAGGGCACAAAGTCTTGTGTAAGTCATCAAAACATATGCAACGGCTAGGTTTTTCTTTAACCAAACTTTGTTTCAGTAACAAAAGGGAGGAAAAAATCTTTTATTTACTTTGGTTTAACTTTGTGATTCTGGTCTGTGAAACCTGGAATTGTTCACTGACTGTGAAATGCAACTCTTTGTGCTATCCTACATACACACCCATGAAGCCACTAGTCATGTCATTTACATTACATTTACATTCATGGCATTTGGCAGACGCCCTTATCCAGAGCAACTTACAGAAGTGATTTCAGAGAAAACAAAACTCTGAGTGCAGTGAGCTCTTGTTAAATGCGCGACACTGTTAGAGTGTGAGTTAAAGGAAATGGCCAAAGCTAATATTTCAGTAGATCAGGATCAGTTTATCTGTCCAGTTTGTCTTGATCTCCTGAAGGATCCAGTGGCTATCCCTCTTGGTCATAGTTTCTGTAAGGTGTGTATTAATGGCTGCTGGGATTAGGAGTTTATAGCTCTTTAGGAACTAGTTTAGCTTTATAGAGTTTATAATCCCCAATAATTACACAAGATCCATGACATTTTTTTTAAATGGGACATGTAACAATGGTAATGGGTGCAATGGCACATTTGGTATGGCCTATGGATTGACCAGCTGACTGCTGACTTTCATGACATGCCACCCACCTCCCCAGCCAGTGATGTGCACATTTGACACCACATCTCAATAGTGCAAGACCCATCCACAAACCTTTACCTCAATTATGCCTTAAGCCCTTGCTAGGTCATCCCAAGAATTAATGGATGGGTGAGGTGAGGACTAACCATCGCGTACCTTTATGGTTTATCCTTCAGAACGTAATTAACAGTAGCACGAGCAAATATTTGTAAACATTCCCATGCACACATCTAACATATACTGACTGTACAAATTCCCAATGCCCCATATTAAATCAGATGTTTTTAGATAGTGGTCTGATTTGTACACCCTTGTAAACTCACTGATATGCAGTACTATCCTACTCATTTGTGGGAGGACTGATGTACACCAGGGATCTGGATTGTTTTTTCTGCAACTATGAAGATTCTGGAATTACCAGGCTTCACTGCCAGGCCAACAGTGCTGCCAAGATTTTGCCCTGGTCCTTGTGGGTGCTGAAAATTACACTTGTGTAGAGATAGGGAGAGAAGGTGTTAGAGGCAACATCAGAGGTGAAAAAGAAACAACAGGGTGAAAATTGAGTTTGGGGGGCTGGCATTGGGGTCCTCACTGCACCTTGTTCTGTGGAGCTGGAACCAGGGGAGTAGGAAGGGGGAGAGGAGGAGAAAGAAAGATGTAAGAATGGACCAGGAACTATCACCAAGTTCTCCCCTGCAATCTCTAAGGATCAGTAAAGGGATGCTGACCAGTGACCCTGTATCTAGATTGCCATTCCTGTCAGAAGTCAAGAAAAAATATTGAGCTAATACACCCCACTCGATGGTCCTTTCTTTGTCCCACTCCTCTGCCATCATCCACCAGTAACAGGAGTCCCTCAGATGCTGCATGTAGATCAATCCAACCTCACAGAGCCACAGAGACTAAAAGCACGAGCAGCACTACTCAGAGGTTCAGCTCATACTCTACAAGATGCTCTTTGAGTATTTTTGTTGGAATGGTCAAGGTGTGGCCATGGCAGCAGCTGCTGGACTTCCCCAGATAGCAAGGGGATGAGTCACAACACATGTCCTTCTCCTGAATGACGGCTTAAAAGTGTCACTGCTGCTTGTGGTGCAGGTTAAGAAACCTTGGTGAAAGGTGGCAAGGGACCTGATTATTGTGACTAATTGTATAGTTTCCATGGTTGCATCTAAGTCTTCCTCAATCCAGAGTACCTTTACACTGTAGAAAACCTAAGTATAATGGTATGGAGACTCAAGAGGGCTGCAAAATTATAACTGAGCTCCTGGCTCCCTTTTGATGAGGCTGCACTAAAACTCGCCAAAATCGAAGGTTTCAATCTGTCACACGTCTTCCTGTGTGTGTGTGTCGCAAGCTCTGCCAAGCTGTCTCACTCTAACTAGCAAGTTACAGGAGTCTCTGAAAGAACACAAGAGAATAGAGACACAAATGAATAGATGTACAATAATAAGATACAGATGACAATCTTTGTGGATGCCATACCTTCCACTGCACTATAAAAGTGTTGCACAAGATGGACCAAGGAATTACACCAAGGAATTACAATTTCATTAACCACCACCACATTTGGCCAACTGAAATAACACTGCATTATATTTTCTTTAATAGCTGTGCATACCACATATACACATCGAAGGATGGCTATTACTAACCCCCTTTAAGTTTCCCACTGCTCTGTTCTTGGCATAGGTTGCCAGCTTGAAAGAGATGGCAATCAATGTTCAGGTTGGAACCTTGGTTCATGGTAACCATAGGCTTCGCTGAATATGAGCAGTAACTCTGAGCCCTCTCAGATGAACAACTGCTCCATTCTGACATCCTCTTCTGATATTTCATACAATATCTATTATTTGTGAAAATAAAATGACAGTGAGCTGGCAAATTTAAATTGTCATTTACAAAGACCTGAGGACATGTGGCATGGAAAGGTTTGCAATATACACAAAATTATGTATGGAAAGGGCTCATGGCCAGATTCTTGTGTGATACACCAAAACATATGCAACAATTAACTTTTTCTTTAAGTATGACTTCATCATGCAAAAGACCAACTGCATGGAAACTGGCAGGAGACAGCAAACTTTGTTTCAGTATCATGAAGAAGGAAAAAAGCTTCTTTTTTTTTTTACTTTGGTTGAACTTTGTGATTCCAGTTTGTGAAATTTAGAATTCTTCACTGACAGTGAAACTCAACTATTTGCGCTTTCCTACATACACACCCATGAAGCCACTAGTCATATCATTTACATTACATTTACATTCATGGCATTTGGCAGACGCCCTTATCCAGAGCAACTTACAGAAGTGATTTCAAGAAAACGAAAAGCTGAGTGTTGTGATCTCTTTGTAAGTGTGTGACGCTGTTAGTGTGTAAGTTCAAGAAAATGGCCAAAGCCAGTATTTCAGTAGATCAATTTCAGTTCAGCTGTCCAGTGTGTCTGGATCTCCTGAAGGATCCGGTGACTACCCCCTGTGGTCACAGTTTCTGTAAGGTGTGTATTAATGGCTGCTGGGATCAGGAGGATCAGAGTGGAGTTTATAGCTGTCCTCAGTGCAGAGACACTTTCATTCCAAGGCCTGTTCTACTCAGAAACAACATGATGGCTGAAGTGGTGGAGAAACTGAAGAAGAAGACTGAAGTCCAAGCTGCTTCTCCTGCTCACTGTTACACTGGACCTGGAGATGTGGAGTGTGATTTCTGCACTGGGAGAAAATGCAAAGCCATCAAGTCCAGAGAACCACCTTCTTGGGGGTGATTTGGAATTTCACCACAATGTGGGCATGTCTATCTCCTGCTCGGGTGGCTTCCATACTGTCAGCAGTAAATGCTATTTGGCTAGACCGAAGCCTCTCTGTCGCTGTGGTGCAGAGAGTCCTCGGCCTCATGGCGGCAGCAGCCAATGTGATCCCTATGGGTCTGCTTCACTTGAGGCCGTTCCAGTTCTGGCTCAAGGGTGCAGGCTTTCATCCCCACAGGCATCCCCTTGATGCTGTCAGGATTGAGTGCCGTGGGCTTCGTACCCTACTTATGTGGAGAAGATCCCAGTTTCTGGCCTTGGGTCCCAACAAGGGTAATCTGGTCTCCAAGCAGCGCTTGGCACACTGGGTGGTAGAGGATTACCTTGGCCTATGTGCGCATGGTATTGCTTCGCCTCTGTGGGTAAGGCTCACTCCAGTAGAGGTGTCACCTTATCCAGTGCCCTGGCTAGGGGTGTGCCCCTCCAGGAGATTTGTGCTGTGGCAGGCTGGACTTCTCTGCACACCTTTGTAAGGTTTTATATCCTGGACCTGGACCCCACTCCTGGGTCTCGGGTCTTTCAGGGCTAATGGGTATTCTGTTTCTGTTCTGCTCGTGCTCTCTCTATGCCCCTGGGATAGATATTGACCGGTGTGTGGCGGTGTGGGTATTGACGTTCCCATAGTGTCAGTCATGACACAGCGTTAAGTTCCCTACAACAGGTTTCGTATGTAGCTCAGATCCCTGAGAAGGGAACGAGACACTGTGGTGCTGGCCACACCCCAAGTATCCTTTCGTGCTTCCTTCAGACAAAACATAAGCTGAATGGATGTGATGTATATGCCCTTATATGGACATGCTGACTTGTATTTCTCTGTCACGTGTCCTATCCGAACCAGTGAATTGGCGTGTGTGCACATGGAGGTTCAGACACACTTCCTCAACAAAGTGTTCCCATAGTGTCAGTCATGACGCAGCGTCTCATTCTCTTCTCAGTGAACCTGTTGTAGTTTTGCTTTATTAATAATAGAAATGAGATAAAGGAATAAATTCTTTTTGCGGTTATTTGTGTTTCATCCAGTGGTTCCCAAACACAGTCCTGGAATATTAAAATATATTTCTATGTTTAACTTCTGTGAACTTTAAAAAAACCAACATCCTGTCTTTTACACTATAAGAAAGTGCTCCATAGAACCAGAATGAATTTTAACCCTTTATCTGATATTAATGTTCACCCACTGTTGAACTCATGAACTCATAATGAATAAACAGTGAGATGTATTTTATTTGTCCTCAGAGTGAGTTAAAGGAGGATCAGATGAAATTCCAGCAGAGAATCCAGGAGAAGCAGAAGAAGGTGCAGGAGCTGAAACAGACTGTGAACACTATAAAGGTGAGCAGTGAGCAGAGACAGAGCTGCTCCTAGAAACACACACAACATGGACAACCAGTCATTTAGAGTCCCAGTAAGAGAGGGAATGATAGATGAGATTTAAATCATCTGTGTGTGTGTGTGTGTGTGTGTGTGTGTGTGTGTGTGTGTGTCCTAACAGCTCAGTGCACAGACAGCAGTAGATGACAGTGAGATGATCTTTACTGAGAGGATCAGCTCCATGGAGAAAAAGCGCTCGGAGGTGACGGAGCTGATCAGAGCTCAGGAGAAGGCTGAACTGAGTCGAGCTAAACGACGACTAAAGCAAATAGAGCAGGAGATTGCTGATCTTCAGAGGAGAGTCAATGCACTGGAGCAGCTTTCACACACACATGATCACATCCAGTTTCTCCAGGAAATGAAGGTACACAGCATTTTCGAATCTAAAAGAAATTTTTGGATTTGTACTCCTAAGTATATGTCTAATTGCTGTATGCAGGCTTTTGTCTCTGGTCATCCGTCTCCCCCATTTGATAGACCAAATTTTCAATCTGATCTCTGTGAGGACTCATCCAGCATCACTTTCAATCAAAATCTCTCATTTGATCGAGTGAGGAAATCTCTCTCTGATCTGAAAAAGAGACTGAATAAGTAATAATAAATAAATAATAATAATAAATAATAATTTATTTAATAAATAAATCTGAATAAGTTTGTGTCAGAGCTGAGAAACTTCAATACTGCTTTTCACTACAGAAGTGTGACACCTGAACTACACACACTTCTGATAAACACACACTGCAGATCTAGACAATTGTTTGATTTTATGGGTTTTAACATCAGAACATTTTATTTCTGTTTCCACAGTTGAAGAAGTTCAGATTTTACTCTCAGAGCCAAAGAGAAGAAAAATGTTTCTAAAATATTCATCTACAACACACATACACACACAAACACAAATATCATCAAAATCCCTGAACTTGGAAAGAGGAGCTGTTCCTGCTGGAGTGCGTAAGTCTTCGTTCCTGATCACCAACACACTGTACAGTGTAGAGTTTTAACACTCGTCTGATTCAAGTCTTGATGATGAAATGATGATGTGAATGAGTTTGTGTTAAAGCTGAGAAACTCTGCACTCAGAGTGCACACAGCTTCATCACTGAAGTGTGACACCTAAACTACACACACTTCTGATCTACACACATGATAGTTTTCACAATTGTTTGATTTAAAGGGTTTTAACATCAGAACATTTCGTTTTTGTCTCCACAGTTGAAGAAGTTCAGATTTTACCCTCAGAGCCAAAGAGAAGAGAAGAGTTTCTGAAATGTACGTCTACAAAACACACACACACACAAAGAAATACACAAATACATGCACATATTCTTAGACAAACATAAACACTAACAGACGTTAAAAAAGAAACACTCACACAGTCACTCTCCACATCAATATATCCTGTGATTAATATCTAACTTTTTCACATTTTTCATGTCTTTAGATTTCTGTGATCTGACTCTGGATCCCAACACAGTAAATTATAACCTCATTCTGTCTGAGAAGAACAGAGCGGTGAAGAGCAGTGAGAGAAAGCAGCGATACTCTGATCATCCAGAGAGATTTGACTCCTACATGCAGGTCTTGAGTAAGGAGAGTGTGTGTGGACGCTGTTACTGGGAGGTGGAGTGGAGCAGTGAGGGATGTGTTCATTTCTGTCTCATATAAAGACATCAGAAGGAAAGGATGGGGTAATCAATGTTGGTTTGGACGCAACAATCAGTCCTGGAGTCTGGAGTGTTCTTTTTCTTCTCTCACTTTCTATCACAACAACATTAAGACTGATCTCAGAGTTCCATCATCCTCCAGAATAGGAGTTTATGTGGATCACAGTGCAGGAACTCTGTCCTTCTACAGCGTCTCTGCCACCATGAAGCTCCTCCACAGAGTCCACACCACATTCACTCAGCCTCTATACGCTGGGTTCTGGCTCGACTGCATTTTGTCAGGATCATCTGAGAGATTGTGTGATCCAAAAAAATAATGTGTTTGTGGTGTTTTATGGTCAGTTATGTGCCACTAAACAAACTCTATGTACTTTTCCTCATTGATCCTCAATTGTGGAAAAATCTGTTAACATTAAATCATTAAAAACACTGAACATTAAAACACTGCATTCTAGGATCATCTATGAAGGAAATGAAATTGGTCATATTGCTAATGATGTATATAAAATCTCTACTGATTTCTGAAATTAGTGTAGCAGAATGTCTAAATGTTCTATAAAGTCTGTATTTATTGGGGTTTGTGTCTGGAAATATAATAATTTGTAAAAAAAAAAAAAAAAAAAAAAAAAAAAATTGTAATAATGCTTTAGTTAGAATTTGTATAGATTTTACTAAACTTTTAAAATATGCATATGTAGCTCAGAAATATGAAATTATTAATAACCTGTTTTAGTGCTAAGAGACATATGGGTTGTTTTCAAGGAAAGAGCTTATGGTGCCAGTTAGCTTTTTTTCTACATATAATAAATACATTTGTACACAGTAACGTTCCCTGACTGTACACATTCTGAGAACTTGGTTACCTGCCGTAATTAATGAACACGGAAAACAAAATAAAGCTTTTTAGGATTTTTTAGGCTCATTCACATGTTTTCCCTGTACTTCTTTTATGTATGTCCTCAGGGCATTGCCTCTCCATGAATACAATCACAAGAAAAAACTTTACACAAAACTCCAAATCTTCATGAATATAAAGACGAGATGTTCATCCTTAAAAATAATTGCAGGAACTGTGGTTAACTGCCATGGCCACCATGGGGCAGTGAAAGAGTGTCATATTTTGAAATGGTCATTGCACCAAATATGGGTTTGTGTAGTGTGGATGTTGGGTATATCTTAGGATCTTGGTGAAAACACACACAATCACTAACTATGTCATTGGATGCCCAAAGGAACAGAACACATGGTTAATCAATAGCTCAGCTGTTGCAAAAACTAATGAAAGTCAAGGGAGATGAATGAGGCTTAGAAATTTAGAGAAATCTATAACACTAAAGAGACTGGTGCTATCTTAGGAGTGGAGAAATTCAGTAAGGAACTAAATAGCAATATTGGACTAAGGATTTTGGGGTGTGGGCAGCAGGAGTAGCTTCCCAGTTCGCAGGGCTCTGGGAACTTTGGCTTTGGAGCTGTTGGTGAACTTCTACACTGCCATCATCGAATCTATCCTCACTTCCTCCATCACATTCTGGTTTGCGGCAGCTACAGCCAGGGACAAGGCCAAGCTGCAGCGTGTCATCCACTCTGCTGAGAAGTTGATCGGCTGCAGTCTCCCATCTCTCCAGGAGCTGTATGTCTCCAGGACCTCCAGCCTCTCTTAGTCCCTCCCCTCTGGCAAGACGCTCCGGTCCATCAGGACCAGGATCTCATGCCACAAGAACAGTTTCTTCCCCACTGAAGTCAGCCTGCTGAACCGTGCCCCACTTACCCCCAGATGACCCCCCCCCCCCTCAAAAACTTATGGACAGTCACTTTCACATTCTAAATTGCATTACTTTTCTCTGTAACCCTTCTGTATACAATATTTATTTCATTCTAGATTGGTGTACATACTTCATATCTGTATATATGTTTGGACAGTCACTTTCATTTCACTCCTGGAGCAACTGGAGCAGGAGATTGCTGATCTTCAGAGGAGAGTCACTGAGCTGGAGCAGCTTTCACACACACATGATCACATCCACTTCCTCCAGGTAACACTCACTGTCTGATCTACAGAGTCAGCTGTTCCTCACACACTCTCTAAAACACCTCTCATTAAAGCAGCAGTAAATGTCCCTGCCTGACATCATTAGAGTGTCTTCAATTTCATTTGTTCTATTTAGGCTTTATTTTCTGGATATCAGTCTCCTATATTAAACAGACCAGATTTTGACCCATCCAGCATCATTGTCCCTCAACATCTGTCATTTGATGGAGTGAGGAATTCTCTCTCAGGTCTGAAGAAGAGACTCACACACACACACATTTCACATGAATATACAGTATTCTGTGAATTAAACCTAACATGTTAAAATTGTTCAGTTTGTTTTTCTCTTTTATTTTAGATTTCTGTGATCTGACTCTGGATCCCAACACGACACATCCTCACCTCATTCTGTCTGAGAAGAACAGAGTGGTGAGATACAGCAAGAGAAAGCAGCAGTACTCTGATCATCCAGAGAGATTTGACTCCTGGTTTCAGGTGCTGAGTAAGGAGAGTGTGTGTGGACGCTGTTACTGGGAGGTGGAGTGGAGCGGTGTTGCTGATGTGTCCATATCACTCTCATATAAAGACATCAGAAGGAAAGGACAGGGTATTGAGTGTGTGTTTGGACGCAACAATCAGTCCTGGAGTCTGCGATGTTCTTCTTCTTCTCTCACTTTCCATCACAACAACATTAAGACTGATCTCAGAGTTCCATCATCCTCCAGAATAGGAGTTTATGTGGATCACAGTGCAGGAACTCTGTCCTTCTACAGCGTCTCTGACACCATGAAGCTCCTCCACAGAGTCCACACCACATTCACTAAGCCTCTATTTAGCTGGATTTAGGCTCTCCTGGTGGTCTGGTTCTTCATCTGTGATCCAGAATGATGTGTGTAGAGTTTTGTGTAAAATTCCTGCACATTACCACATTGTTACTCCATCATCTGTCTTACTAGGACACAATCCAGCTGCACAAAAAACAGTCATTTTTATTTCTTAATTAAAACAGAAAAGTTATTTCATAGTAATTTAAAAAAGAAATGTTAAAAATTATTTGTCAGAAAAGAAACTAGTAAAATAATAATAATAATAATAATAATAATAATAATAATAATAAAAACAAATGATCAGATGATATCTCGTGACCTTAGCACTGTAAAGTTCTATCTGTTTGTTTCATATGAAGCATCCTCTCATTAAATCCCTAATAAACAGTACTAAAGTCAGTACAGTACAACATTTTAAACCTGTTAGGATCACACTCTAGAAAAATAAAAGATCAACTTTTTAATTCATTTGTTTTTTCTGCTTGGGTTCTGGATGTAAAATATACCTTCACTTTGTAAAGTCTGAAGTTGTTTCCTGAAATTTCACTGTAAAGAGTTTAACAATATTTAAACTACATTAAATCATACAGTATAAGAATAATTAAAGCTGTCTGTGTTGTGTTCATCCCATATTCAGCCTGGATGATGATTGGCTGGTACACTGTAAAGAAAAAAAAAAAATCAGGCCTCTTCAACTTCAAATTTTCTAGTAACCTGCTGCACCTAAAATTTTTAGTTGGCTCAGTTTAAGTTATGTAAAATATTTTCTTTAGTTGTACTGATAAGCTCTTAATGTTGACTAAAATTGCAATACAATATTGCATCAACTAAAGGTTGAGGGGTCAAACATATTTAAAATTTGATAATCTCCAATGTACAAATTGTTCACCTTTATGAATTTGACAAAATCAAATAAATTTCATACACTGCAAAATGTATGGTAAATTATTAACCCTCTACTGCATGAATTATTATATTTACATCAAAAAAACCTTTTTCGATTTTTATTGCTTAAATTAGTTAAAGAAATAAAAATATACAAAAAATAAAAAAAATTTTTTTTAGGGGGTAGTTTATAAATTGTTGCCATATGGCAACAATGTGCAGTGGTGGAAAGTATCATAATGTCTTGTTTGTCTTAGAAAACACACCTTTTATAGACAAAAGATTATACATATCTTAATTTTATTTAATGAAATTCATGACTCAATTTTAGATCAACAAAAATTAGTGTTGTTTTAACTGTTAATCACAATGTATGGTATTTATAATATGATTATAGCACAGGTATGTCCACCCAGAAAGATGGTGAAATTTGTCACAATTCTAAAAGACATTGGACAAGTATAACCAATTTGTATTTTCATTGTGGATCTTTTTATGTCCTACATTTTAATCCTACTGTCATTCTAACCCTCCATGTTATTTCCTAATTTAATCCTATTTCAGCCCTTGTGAAATTCCAAGAAGTAGTTCTGCTCACTTGTGATGCAGAGGTAGACAGAACACTTTGAGCACTTGGTCCTCGCAATGCCTTTGCATCCAAGCACCTTACATCTTCCTTTCTCAATTTCTTGTAAGGGCCTGTGGTCAGTGTTGCTGGAACACGTGTTGTGGATCCAATGGTACCACATCTTGGAGTGGATCTTGGTGTGGTAGTTAGCAATTAGAGAATCAAGAAGATCCACTCCTCCCATGCTTTTTTTTTTTTTTTTTGTCTCTGCACATGTCACAGAATTTGCTCCAACAAAGGTACTCAGAAGTGTGACAGAGTGGCTGTTGAACCATGTGACAGCGCTCAGGTTCACACCATCATGAGTGGTAATCTTCTCCTGATGTGTGCCTTGTCCTTTCTTCTTCATGTTTTGGTCATTCATGAATGTACCTCCTGCAAGACGGTTTTGTCTGACTGTTCCTATGCTGTGGATCTTCTTTTTTTCAAGGAGTACTTGAAGATCCATGTTGCAGAATCAGTTGTCATAGATGATCTTGTATGGCATGTTGCAGGGTACAATAGAGGTCAGCTTCAACACAATGTTACCACTTGCACCAATGTCAGGGTATCCATTAGGTGGCTGAATTGGCCCTGTGTAGACATCAAAGTTATATACAATGCCATTCTGTTCTGCCAAAATGAACGCCTTGTACCCCCAGCGTTTCGGCTTCATTGGGACAT
The DNA here is from genome assembly GCF_019097595.1 of Hemibagrus wyckioides. NCBI lineage: Eukaryota > Metazoa > Chordata > Actinopteri > Siluriformes > Bagridae > Hemibagrus > Hemibagrus wyckioides. The sequence continues at coordinate 41,326,077 of NC_080715.1, read as the reverse complement.
ACTGCTTCAGCTGGTTCTTGCCTTTGAAGGGGATCATCATGCCTTTCCATGACTTTCCTGTGTAGGCTATTTTCATTTCATGAATCGCACCCCAGTTCAGTTATCACATGTTGTTGCCATATGGCAACGATTACATTTTAGCATTTATCAGAATACTCAAAACATATAAACTAGTTTAACTGATAAAACACAAATGTAAACTAACCTCAGATAATGTTTTAATTTTTTACTTTAAGCAGTTTTGTGTAAATATTGAAATATTCATCAAATTTTGAGAGCCCTCTGATGACGACCTTCACCATGCCATGTGACTGCAGAAAAGGAAGTGCAAACAGCACTTCCTAGTCATGTGACATGGTATTTTTGGGTTAAAACCACCTTTTTCCAGTTAGATAGAAAAAAGTAGTTTTGAGTTATAATCTATCAAAATAATAATTAATTAAATCATTAATAGTTTCCATATGGCAACACCATGCAGTAAAGGGTTAAATGATTTTTAATAAGATCTAAGAGCAAACATTGTAGAACTGCACAAAAGTACTGCATACGACAGAACTGTGCAAAATGGAGTAAAAGACATACAATGTGGAATACATTGTGAAAGCCTGAGTGCAATTAGCCTACTCTGTATGTATATTTTTACATACATTTATTTTACAGAATTCTAATTTGAACTCATTTGAATTCTGTTTACAAAACATCATTAAATAGATCATTACTGCATTGTACAAGACTATGCAATAATATCACCTAGTGCAAACTGGTTGAAATGCAAAAAAGTGCATGATTCACAAAGCTTACTAATTTCACTTCACCATAAAAATGTATTACAGGTTCACTTGTTAATCAAATGCCTTTGCTTTAGATCAGAAGAAATTTGGTTCCTCACAGTACCGTTTAAAAGACATTAAAATAAAGGGTTCATTAACAGATTTCTACTCATTTAAATTAACATATTTCTGGTTTATGTTGAAAATTCAACAACTCAAAGTTGTGCCTTGGGACTCTCCAAGTTAAGAGAGCTTTAAGAGCATAAAGCAGACCAAAGAGGAGAAGGAAGGGTTATATGGAGTCTCTAAGATTGTCCATAACTACTTCTTCTTCCAATACTACTGCCACACTGACCACCATCGAATTTGATCCTGAGTGAGCAGTGCAGTCATTTACCACTTCAAGGATTCCCATGCCCTTTGTGCATGACCTCAATGCATCAGCATCCTGTAAAACAATGGACAACAGTAAACAATTTCATAAAGAAACAGAAACAACTGAACTGAACTAAACTTTTGTATGTTTTTAGTTAGAGTTTGCAGCAGCAGTGCTATAGTAAAAATGTAAAGTGTTTTAAAGATTTTTAGTTCACAACAGCAGTGCTAGTAAAAGTTAAATAAACCTCAAAACAAATGACCAGAAATGTCTTTCTCATGTACAAGGAAAGAACAGACCTCCTATGTGAAATTACATCCATGGTCTACCAAGAAACACAGGTTATGGAGTGTCACCATGTGAGCCATGACATCATTTAGATACAAAAATTGTTTAACAATTAAAAAACAAAAAACATACATAGTACAATATCATTCCACAGACAGATAAGTAACAGACCAGGGCATCCAGTTTTTCAAGATGCAAGTTGACTACCCACTACTTGTGTTGCTTTGGCTCTGTACATTTTCAGCAACCCCCTGGTGTGATTGTCCAGGGATATCAGGAATGTTGACTTCAGGTCAACATTCAAATACAAATAAGCAAACAACAAATTATGCAGAGCAACTGATTAAGACATTCAGTTCTAGTGGTACATTAAAACTAAAGATTATTTACCTGTCCCTCAAAAAACAGCCCTGGTCATCATTAGTTAACTGTTGACACAAGTGGCTGGTCCTGCACAATTTCCTTTTTCTTCTCAAGGAGAATGTTAATGAAGTCTGTAGTTCTTCAGCAGAATATCTTTCTTATCTATAGAAAATTTTTTCTTATCTATAGAAAACAGCACTGCATTGCATTTTAGGGTCAACAATGAAACTTATTATTAATCCATTATCTACAGTATTGATTATACAGTAACTTTGAAGCTGAATAAACAGAAATGGCAATGGTTGTCAAAATGTGGTTAAATGAAGTTAACTGAAACAGATACAGTACCTTCTCAATGTTGTCCTTTATAATTTTCGTCAACCATACTAAATAGGTAAAGCAACCTACAACTCCTAACATAGTTAGGAAATTTGGGACAAAAATCTACCACCAGAGGACTTATAAGGGTTATAAACTGTATGGAAAAGCTTATTTTAAGCCTTATGTTAATATTATGTTGATGTGTTTTATGGGACTCACCATTCCCTTCGTGTAATGTCGGATGACCTATATATTATGTTTGCGTGAGATTAAAAGTTGCTTGAGCAGTTATAATAGTTCACTTGATGCAATTACTAAAGTTAAATGATTGAAATGTTGTGGTCATTGATGAGCCTCATTTTTCTCATTTGACTTTACTATAATGTTGAGCCAGCATATATGTTTTCATTTACACAACTTTTCTTAACCTAAATGCTTTACAGTGTAGAAAGAAGCTAATAAATCCAAGTTTACCTCTGAGTTTTAGACAAAAAGATCAGACCACAGGACACAATTTAATTGAACACAAACTGAATATTTGCTTCCTAAAATGCTGATTGTCAAATAAATTGTTTTGTAGCACTGTCATGAAGACTACAAAGGACTAAAGAGGTTTTCTGAAGTGTATTTATGAAATTAGCTGCAACCTAGCCATGGGGTCACAGTCCAGTGACTTCTGTGCCAGTCCCAAGCCCAGAAAAATAGAGAGGGTTGCGTCAGGAAGGCCATCCGGCGTAAAACATTGCCAAATTTAACCATGCGAATCATCAGTACTCTGAATTTCATACCGGATTGGTTGAGGCCCGGGTTAACAAAGACCAGCGTTGACCTACAGGGCGCTGGTGGAAATTGGGCTACTGTTGGTCGAAGAAGTAGAGGAGGGAGGAGAGTGCGTAGACAGAGAGAGAAGAGGAAAGGTAAGAGTGTAGGACTGAGAATAGGAACTCAATGTTGGTACTATGACAGGGAAAGGTAGAGAGCTGGCTGATATGATGGACAGAAGGAAGGTGGATATACTGTGTGTACAGGAGACCAGGTGGAAGGGGAGCAAGGCTCGTAGTATAGGAGCAGGATTTTATTATGGTGTGGATAGTAAGAGAAATGGGGTAGGTGTGGTCCTGAAGGAGGAGTTTGTGAGAATGTTCTGGAGGTGATGAGAGTGTCAGACAGGGTGATGAGTCTGAAGTTGGAGATTGAAGGGGTGATGTTGAATGTTGTTAGTGGTTGTGCCCCACAGGTAGGTTGTGAGTTAGAGGAGAAAGAGAGATTTTGGAGTGAATTAGATGAGGTGGTAGAGACTATTACCACGGGGGAGAGAGTGGTGATAGGAGCAGATTTTAATGGACATGTTGGTGAGGGGAACACAGGTGATGAGGAGGTGATGGACAAGTTTGGAGTTAAGGAAAGGAACCTTGAAGGACAGATGGTAGTGCACTTTGCTAAGAGGATGGACATGGGTGTGGTTAACACTTATTTTCAGAAGAGGGAGGAGCATAGAGTGACTTACAAGAGTGGAGGTAGGAGCACACAGGTAGACTACATCCTATGTAGAAGAGGCAATCTGAAAGAGATTAGTGACTGTAAAATGGTAGTAGATCTACTAGCGAATCTGATGGTCTGTAAACAGAGGTCAAAGATAGAGATGGAGAAGAAAACCAAGTGGTGGAAGCTGAAAAAGGAGGAATGTTGTGAGGAATTTAGACAGAAGTTGAGGCAGGCTCTGGGTGGTCAGGTAGTGCTGCCAGATGACTGGGAAACTACAGCAGAAGTGATCAGGGAGACAGGAAGAAAGGTGCTGGGTGTGTCATCTGGAAGGAGGAAAGAAGATAAGGAGACTTGGTGGTGGAATGAGGAAGTTCAGGATGGTATTCAGAGGAAGAGGTTAGCCAAGAAGAAGTGGGACATGGACAGGACTGAAGAGAATAGACAGGAATACAAGGAGTTACAGCACAGAGTGAAGAGGGAGGTGTCTAAGGCCAAGCAGAAGGAGTATGATGAGTTGTACACTAGGTTAGACACTAGAGATGGAGAGAAGGACTTGTACAGGTTAGCTAGGCAGAGGGATCGAGATGGGAAGGATGTGCAGCAAGTTAGAGTTATTAAGGATAGAGATGGAAAGGTGCTCACAAGTGAGGAGAGTGTACAGAGAAGAAGGAAGGAGTACTTTGAAGAGCTGATGAATGAGGAAACTGAGAGGGAAGAAAGAGTAGAAGGGGTGAACTCTGTGGAACAGGAAGTAGATAAGATTAGAAAGGATGAAGTCAGGAAGGCTTTGGAGAGGATGAAAAGTGGAAAGGCAGTTGGTCCTGACGACATCCCGGTGGAGGTCTGGAAGGGTCTAGGAGAGGCAGCAGTGGAATTTTTAAGTAGATTGTTTAACAGGGTTTTAGAGAGTGAGAAGATGCCTGAGGAATGGAGAAGAAGTGTATTAGTGCCGATCTTTAAGAATAAGGGTGATGTGCAGAGTTGCAGCAACTACAGGGGGATAAAGTTGATGAGCCATACAATGAAGCTCTGGGAAAGAGTAGTGGAAGCTAGGTTAAGGAAGGTAGTGGAAATTTGTGAGCAGCAGTATGGCTTCATGCCCAGAAAGAGCACAACAGATGCAATTTTTGCTCTGAGAATGTTGATGGAGAAGTATAGGGATGGTCAGAGAGAGCTGCACTGTGTGTTTGTAGACTTGGAGAAAGCGTATGACAGGGTGCCAAGGGAAGAGCTGTGGTACTGTATGAGGAAGTCAGGAGTAGCAGAGAAGTATGTCAGAGTGGTGCAGGACATGTATGAGAGGAGCAGGACAGTAGTGAGGTGTGCTGTAGGTCAGACAGAGGAGTTCAGAGTGGAGGTGGGACTGCATCAGGGATCGGCTCTGAGCCCCTTCCTGTTTGCTATGGTGATGGACCAGTTGTCAGAGGAGGTCAGACAGGAGTCTCCTTGGACAATGATGTCTGCAGATGACATTGTGATCTGTAGTGAGAGCAGGGAGCAGGTGCAGGAAAACCTGGAGAGGTGGAGATTTGTGCTGGAGAGAAGAGGAATGAAAGTCAGTTGTAGTAAGACTGAGTACATGTGTGTGAATGACAGGGAGGGAAGTGGAACAGTAAGATTACAGGGTGAAGAGGTGAAGAAGGTACAGGAGTTTAAGTACATGGGGTCAACAGTCCAGAGTAATGGAGAGTGTGGGAATGAGGTAAAGAAGCGAGTGCAGGCAGGTTGGAATGGGTGGAGAAAGGTGTCGGGAGTTCTGTGTGATAGAAAAATATCAGCAAGGATCAAGGGGAAGGAGTACAGGACAGTGGTGAGACCGGCCATGCCGTACGGTTTAGCAACAGTATCACTGAGACAGAGACAGGAGTCAGAGCTGGAGGTAGCAGAGCTGAAGATGTTGAGGTTCTCTTTGGGAGTGACACGGTTGGACAGGATTAGGAATGAGTACATCAGAGGGACAGCTCATGTTGGACGTTTGGGGAAGAAAGTTAGGGAGGACAGATTAAGATGGTTTGGACATGTCTAGAGGAGGGAGAGTGAGTATATCGGTAGGAGAATGTTGGACATGGAGCTGCCAGGAAGGAGGCAAAGAGGAAGGCCAAAGAGGAGGTATATGGAGGGAATAAATGAGGATATGAAGATAGTGGGTGCAAGTGTTAAGGATGCAGAAGATAGGGATAGGTGGAGAGAGGTGATTCTCTGTGGAGACCCCTGAAGGGAAAAGCCCAAAGAAGATTTATGAAATTAGCTGCATTAAGAATATTGCTCTATTGTGATTCTGGTGATTGCAGTGAAATTATTTTAAAAACCTGTTTAGGGTCAGTGTAGCATTAAACTCCAGCACTTCACTTTCTGAAAACCAGGCAGCGCTCACACACCACTTTTACATTTCTTCCTTCTCATAAAACGCAAATGATCCACCACCACGCTTCGGGTTCCATTGCTCTAAAGTTACTGGATACTTGAATGGGTTTTGTGAGTTTTATCTACAAATTCATCTACAGATTAATTTCCATCTAAATAATATGTTAATGAGCAAGAAATCTTCATCTTGCATCATGTAAGGAATAAAACAGGAAGAGGCATGAAGGTCCAGCAAAATAATGAGGTGGCGTGATGTGGCCCAACAATATGCACTTTTAGTGATATCTCTCAGCAGTTAACAATGCAACATAAATGAAATAAGGTAATAAAGATTCATTTATTCAGAATCATATTTGCATTTATCACTAAATTACAAACTTTTAAAATATTTAAGCAGAACAAATGACACTGAAGTTCAGGTTACAGTGAAATATTTCTGCTTTATTGCCATCGTTATCATCATGAACACAATGCAGTAGAGGTTTTATTTCTCACAGTGAGACACAGTCCTGCTGGAAATCCTGTCATGTGACTTTTAGTGAAGAAGATCGCTCAGGTTGTGTTTTTGCCACTGATGGTGTTCTACACTGTAAAACCGAGCAAATAACAAAAAACAACAAACAAATAACGTGTCCAAATAACAACTCTGATGTGTTTGTCTATTTACAGTTCTATCTGATGTGTTGATTTTCACACATTATAACTTACAGAGAGAGAGAGAGAGAGAGAGAGAGAGAGAGCAGAAGTTCACATGATTACATGACAGAGTTCGATTATAAACTTCAGGACGGAAAATGTATATATATATAAAATGTATAAAATATACGCTCCAATTCGAAGCCATTTAACTCTTAGCAATCTATTTCGTGCTTGAATCCATGGGCAGGTCTATTGCGTTTTGCCTCTTTGTAAGCTGTTCGAAATTCTGTAGAAGTCGTTTCAATCTGTTCAGCCTGTGCATTAACAACTCTGTATAATTATATATTGACTGGCTCTTCTGGCTTTCTGCTACCCAGGGGTGATTCTAGGATTTTCATTTAAGGGGGGCTTAGCCCCCAATGAGGGTATAATAGTAAAAATAAATAAATAAAAAAATTAAAAAGGTTTGACTAACAGGGTAGGATGGTAAACTCATTGCAGCATTCCACTGTTTTGCATAGATGTGTATAACATTTGAGTACTGAACAAGCCAAATATGAGTCTTCCTGATCACACACACACATACACACACACACACACTTGTCCTCTGATCCTCGCTCTGTGACGCCGCGGTCTGCGGATTGAAGAACGCGCTGAAAGACGGGGAAGAGCCGAAGTTTGCCACGGTTTTCATATGAAATTTAAAGGGGACTGAGGCGATCACCAATTTGTGTAGATTTTATGGAGAATCGCAGAACTTTAGGAGGGCTGAGTAGAAATGTTAGGGGGGCTAAAGTCCCCCTAAAAATGGCCTAGAGATGCCCATGCTGCTACCATATGCTTTCTGCTACCATATGCAATTTAGTACGACTGTGCTCAATATCATTTATCTGATCAGTGGAAGTTTCTGTCACCGACGACGTGGTTGTGTCCTCCGTTACTGACTGGTGTAATTTGCTTTGATTCTGTCTCCCGCTATCTTGATCCAGGTGTGCAGTTCCATCTTCTCAGGATCTCTTTTGATCAGGCATACCCTCAGCTTTTCTCGTGGATTTTAAAAAAATGAACGTGTTTGACGGTGTCTTTGACATTTTTAAAATATCATATTTATTTAGGTAGACCAATAAAACGTTCTTTTTTCCACTGCTCACTGCGCGTGAAACAATAATCACCAACCAATGAGAGTGACTGTAAACTTAAGAAAGCTGATTGGTCAAAAACATATGTTGAGGACCAATAGCTAAACGTTACCTGCATAAACCCACTCAGACTTGCTCACTGTGTTTCACTCACTCATTCACACACGCGCGTGCACAGGTCACCAGGCACAAGTTAATGCCGGATCGATAGAAAAACTTGCGAAACTTGCTGAAGTTAATGCTGGTTCTGATAGAAAGGTGTCGAATACACAGTGCATCACAGTTTGTTGCATATTGGAACTTCATAGCCACAGACCAGTCAGCTTGCCCATGCTGACTCCTGTGCACCACCGAAAGTGGCAACAACGGGCACGTGAGCATCAGAACTGGACAATGGAGCAAAAAAAAAGAAAACAACAAATAAAACAACATCACTTTTTCCAGAGCAGCCTCTTCTCTCAAAGTTGGTTGCGGGTTTTTGGTCCCAAACAATTCTTCTGGCAGTAGTGGCAGAAATCTTTCTTGGTCTACCTGACCAAGAGAACCTCTAATTTTCCACTTCTTTATCAGAGTTTGACCGGTACTGACTGGTGTTTATGACTGGAGTATTGAGATATCTTTTTATATCCTTTTCCAGCTATATAAAGTTCAACTACCTTATTACGCAGGTCCATTGGCAGTTCTTTTTTCTTCCCCATGGTGCAGTATCCAGCCAAGTCAGTGCATCAATTTATGCAGAGACACTAATTACAATTACAATGAGTCACAGGGTGGAAACTTCCCTTTAACAGGGAAGCGTTCCCTCTAACGCTAGCGCTGTTAGCTGCCGCTGCTCACCGGAGGCTCGCTTATTCTACTATTCTTATTATTCTTTTATTGTTTTTTAACGTGGCTTTGGACTATTATGTCCTATTTAATTTGTTGAAGATCTTCCTTAGTGCCTTTGCTGGATTACCTGTTTGTTGGTTCCTCCTTATCGCTGCCACTGCCAGAAAGCTTATGCTGGTGCATGTTTATTTCATGCCGGTTCATGTTTATTTCCTGAAACAATGTGGATCAATAAGCCGTTTGTGCGGACCGTGCTCATCTGGACTGCATTGTCTCTCATATTTCATACATTGACAGCAGTAATTCAATATTCTGCTGCTGAGCTCCTGCAACTACGGTTCCACCTGTCAGAGCTGCCACCGGCTTTACAACTTCACTTGGACATCGTTCGTCACCCTCATCGGAAATACATCCACCGTCCATCTCTTGATGGACTGTAAACTTGACTTTTTGTGTTTGACTGAAACTTGGCAACAGCCTAATGACTTTTCACAACTGAATGAATCTACTCCTCCTGGGTTTGTTTACATCTGTCAACCCCACCCCTCTGGAAGGGGGGGGGGGTCTCACGATAATCTATCGCAAGAAGTGGAAAGTCTCGTCTGTGTCAGTACCGGTGTTTCCCTCATTTAAAACCATAGTATCTAGACTGACAGGACCAACTTGTTACACTATCATTGTTGCTGCTATATATCGCCCACCTAAGCCAAACACTGACTTTCTAAATGAATTTGCCCCGTTTCTTAGTCATTTAAGTGCATTCTCTCCTAATATATTATTGTTGGGAGATTTTAATACACATATGGACAGTACCACCAATGTTCTCACCAGGGACTTTTTATCTTGTCTGGATTGTTTTGGTCTCCAGCAATTCATAGATTTCCCGACTCATTCAAAAGGACATATTTTGGACTTGATTTGCTGTTTTGGCCTTGTGCCTCATGACTGTTCCTCAGTTGATCTTCTGTTCTCTGATCAAGTGCTGATATCTTTCAGTATCAGATTTACTTTAAAACAGTTCAGTTTCTTTCTGCAATATTAAAAACATTGATTTATCTCTTCTTTCTAATGGGATCAACAGCCTGCCTGGAACTGAGGATTTACTCACCACTGATGACTTCATCTTCCACTACAACAATGGTCTTAATAGCCTGCTCAATGCTCTTGCTCCTCTGAAAACCCGGACTGTCTCTTTTACCCATACTGCACCATGGTACACACCTGAGCTTCATCAGCTGAAAGCTAAAGGTCGTCAATTGTAACGTCTTCACTTAAGAACTGGACTTACTGTTCATAAACAAATGTATCATAACCGTCTGCTTCAATATAAGGACACTATTTCTACTGCAAAATCTATCTACCATTCTAATTTGATTAAGTCAGGTGCAGGTAATACAAGAGCACTTTTCTCAACCTTTAACAGGTTACTATGGCCGCTGGATCTCTCCCACCTCACCTTTACTCAACTGCTCAATGTGATCATTTTATGACATATTTTAGGGCTAAAATTGACAATATTCATCATCAACTGACCTCTCTGAACACCTTTTCATCTTCTTCTTTGTTTCCCATTTCTCTTCTTACACCCTCTGCTTCTTCATTATCTAGATTTAAACTGCCACCTATTGCTGAAGTATCGCAGATTATTCATGAATCCAAACCTTCAACTGGTCAGTTAAATCCTCTCCCAACCTATTTAGTAAAAACCTGCTTGCCTTCTTTATCCACTTTAATAACTGACATTATACATTCTGGTCATGTTCCATCATCCCTTAAAATTGCTGCTATAACACCTATACTTAAAAAACCTGGTGCAGACCCCAATAACCTTAATAATTTTCATCCTATCTTGAATTTACCATTTTTATCCAAAATACTAGAAAAAATAGTTGCAGGTCAGATTTATGAACACTTATTTACCAACAACCTGTTTGAAGAATTCCAGTCTGGTTTTTGTCTATCTCATAGTACTGAGACTGCGCTTATAAAAATCACAAACGGTCTTCTAATGGCAGCCGATTCTGGTATTTTAACAATTCTTATTTTCCTGGATCTGAGTGCAGCTTTCTCCCACAACATTCTCCTTGAATGGCTTGCCTCTCTTGGCATGTCTGGCATATGTCACGACTTGTTTAAATCATATCTTTCCCACCATTCAGAGTTTGTTCAGCTTAAAATTTTTTAGATCTCAGTCATTTCCTGTTACTAGAGTTGTTCCCCAAGGTTCCGTGCTAGGCCCTCATTTATTTATCATCTATCTCCTTCCTCTTGGCAATATCTTTCGTAAACACAATATAAATTTTCATTCTTATGTGGATGATACACAGCTCTACCTGTCCACAAAGCCTACTTCCACGCTTCCTTCCGCTGTTCTTTCGGCCTGTTTAAACTAAATTAAATCTTGTTTTTATTGCAACTTTCTTCAAATGAACAGCAATAAAAAGAGGTCCTTCTCATTGGCTCTAAGTCCACTTTAGCCACAGTTGACAGATTTTCATTAAATATTGACAATTCCATTGTTTTTCCTTCCCCTCAGGTAAAGAATTTGGGTGTCATCCTTGATAGAACAGTTTCCTTAGAGGCTCATGTTAATAATGTTACTCAGTCTGCTTACTTTCACCTCCGCAATATTAATCGCCTCCGCCCAATCTTGACACAGCACAGTACTGCCATTTTAGTCCATGCCCTTGTTACATCACGTTTGTATTACTGTAACTCCCTTCTTTTTGGTTTACCTTCAAAATTTTTTTCAGAAACTTCAACTGGTACAGAACTCTGCAGCTTGCATTATTACACAAACTCCTTCGATTAATCATGCCAGTTCTTCACCAGCTTCACTGGCTTCCTGTGAAGTGTCGTATTGATTATAAAATTCTGCTATTCACTTTCAAGGCTCTTCATAACCTTGCTCCACCACATCTGTCTGACCTTCTCCAATTATATACACCTTCCTATACACTCAGATCCTCTTCTGCTAACCAGCTCACCACACCAGCAGCTTGACTGTCCACCATAAGGGCTTAGAGCATTCAGTTGCTCTGCACCCCACCTTTGGAACAGTCTTCCTGCTGACATCAGAGGTACAACTTTGACAACCTTTAAATCCAGACTCAAAACTTTAGTTTAGTGTTTAGAACTGCATTTTATATCTGAACTTGTTCATTATTTTCTTTTATTACTTTATTTTTAAAATCTTTTATTCTATTACTCTGTTGTGTATTTGTATGTTTTACATAATGCTGTGTGTTTTAAATGTATTTCTTGTAAGGTGACCTTGAGAGCTTGTAAGGTGCCCACAAATAAAATGTATCATTATTATTATTATTATTATTATTATTATTATTATTATTATTATTATTATTATTTCTTAACTTGGCTGTAGCTGTAGTTAATGAACACGGGAACCAAAATAAAGCTTTCTAGGATTTTTCAGGTTCATTCCCATATTTTCATGTCAGGTTTTCGGGGCATTGCCTCTCCATGAATACACTCACAAGAACAAACTTTACACAAAACTCCAAATGTTTATGAACATATAGATGAGATGTTCATCCTTAATAATAATTGTAGGAACTGTAGTTACCTGCTATGGCCACCACGGGGCAGTGAAAGAGCATCATATTTTGAAATGGTCACTGCACGAAATATGGGTTTGTGTATCCTTGAGTCTGGTGTAATTTGGGAACTTAGGAAAACACACACACAATCACTAACTATGTCAATGGAAGCCCAGTATTGGAAGCCCAATGGAAGTAACAGAACATGTGGTTAAACAATAGATCAGCTGTTGCAAACACTAGTGGAAGGCTAGGGAGAGGGATGAAGTTTAGGGACTTAGAGAAATCTACAATAGTCAAGATAGTGGTGCTGCCTGAGGAGTGGAGAAGTTCAGTAAGGAACTGAATAGTAAGGTTTTTGGGGTGTGTGCAGCGAGAGTAGCTTCCAGGCTCACAGCGATCTGGGGAACTTGATCAGAATGGTTCTACTCTACTGTAAAATATAAAATTACTAATAACTAATAATAGGTTGTTTTCATGTGACATGTGGCTGTCCATTCTGATTCTCCCAAGCACCTCTGTCTGAAGAGTACCACAGTGCGGAGTGTTTTAAACAGAAAATACTCCTATTATCTGTGGTGTATAACAATTTGGGATGTCCTAAAAAAGGAAGAAACCAGTGATGTTGTCACGCCTCGTCCTGATCCTGATCACCTGAGGTAGCCTTCTCCCGAGTTTGAGTCTCACTTCCGGGTTCCCACACTGACATATAAGCACGGCGCACACAGCTCTCCACATGGAGTATCATTTCCACTTTAGCTAAAACGTGCCAAGCCTTGATTCATTGTTGCAGTGGATTTATTGTGGATGACCTTGACTGTTTTCTGGATTATCGCTTTTGTTTTGTTCCTTTGGTTATGGTTTCTTGATTGTGTGTTGTTTTCCAGGTTTCTGACCCTTGTTATGTTTCCTGACTATGCTTTCTGCCTGGTGTGTTTGTTTAATAAAAGCTTATGGATCCTACACAGTCCGCCTCCGGCGAATCATTACAGCATATTTCACCTCCTGACGATCCAGTGGAATTAGGAGCCATCATCGTGTGTCAAGGTGCCATAATCCGGGCGTATCAAGACCAAGCTGAGGCGCTACAAGCTACTAGCCAACAACCGCAGCAGCCACCACTAGACATGCCGCCTCCCCCCGCTGCACCACTGTGAATGTTACAGTATAATTACTTTGCACACTAGCCTGAGCTCTACAAGAGCGGAAACCACTAAATGTGCCTTCATGTTGTCTCTCCTCACTGGGAGAGCATTAGAGCATCAGTGGTCTGGGATGCGGACCCACAGGTGAGGTCCTCTATTATTTATTTCATGGGCCTAATTCAGGAGGTATTTAAAAATCCAGCTGGCGGAAAGGAGGTCTCTGTTCAGCTGTTGGAATTACGTCAGGACTCCGAACCAGCTGCTGATTATGCTGTGAAATTCCATACCCTTGCTGCCCTGAGCGGTTGGAACAACACAGCTTTACTAGCCGTGTTCTGAGAGGACCACACGCCGGTTCACCAATACCAAGCTCTCTGATTATAACGCTATGGCTATCCGGCTAGACAACCTCAGGCACCAAAGCCGGCCCCAAGCTTATTCCCGTCCAGATTTCTTGAATCCCAGAGAGGACCAAGCTTGGTGGGCCCTGTTCTTTTACGCGATTTCAGTTTTCTGTTACATATCACCCTGTTCTGGCTGCCCAGGTATACACCATACTGCTCAGCTGATAAGGAACAAGTTCTGGTGGCCTACCCTCGCCCAGGACGTCGAGCGATCTCGAGCCATCTGCCTCCTGAGGGTTTATTAGAACCACTACCTATTCCCCAACATCCCTGGTCCCATAACTCCACTGACTTTCTCACAGATTTGCCACAGTCAAATGGGTTCAACACTGTCATGGTTGTCATAGAAATCTTTTCTAAATCATGTAAACTTATTCCTCTCAAAGGGTCACCCACCGCCATGGAAACAGCTAACACCTTGTTTCAGCATGTGTGTCAATCACCCTTCGATTGGGGATCAATGTAATTCTAAGCTCGGGCTATTACCCTTAATCTAATGGACAGGCAGAACAGCTCAACCAAGAGATTGGGAGGTTTCTCAGATCATACTGCAGTTGAGAACAACATCGTTGGAGTGAGTTCCTCCCTTGGCCCAAATATGCCCAAAATTCTATTATTCACTCCTCCACTGGCCTTACACCGTTCCAGTGTGTTCGTGATTATCAGCCACCATTGTTTCCATGGTCTGGGGATCCCTCTGATATCCCAGCTGTTGACAAGTGGGTGCAGCACAGTCAGGAGGTATGGGAGCGAGCACATGTTCAGCTACAAAGGGCAGTGAGGAGACAACGTATCCAGGCCAATTGACACCAACGTCAGCACCCCCCTTACCAGGTGGGACAAAAATTGAACCCCTCCCCCTTTGGACATAGATGGGGCCCCCGCCTACCAAGTGCGTTCCCCTCCTGGATTCACATCGCAGCAGAAAGCGACTTCAGTATCTGGTAGATTGGGAGGGGTATGACCCAGACGAATGTTCCTGGGTAGATGTAGCCGACATCCTTGACCCTTCCCATACAGAGGAGTTTCACCTCTCTCACCCTAACAAGGCTGCTTCCCATTCTTGGGAACGCCCATGCCAAAGAACACCAGGAGGTGTTCTTAGAGGGGGGGGGTTCAGTTTTGGTTTCTTGATTGTTTTCCAGTTTTCTGACCCTCATTATGTTTCCTGCGTGCAACTGAAGGCCAAAACCTTGTGAGACCTGTGAAGAAAAACCCAAAAACAACAGTCAGTGACATCAGCAACAACCTCCAGAGGGCAGTGGTGAAGGTCTCACAGTGCACCGTTTGAAAGAGCAGAAATATAAAGGGCCATACCACAAGATGTAATCATCTCATCGGCAGAAAGAATCAGGAGGCCATGATCCACAAAAGTCCTGGAACCAAGTTGAATGTCTACCAATGTGATAGAAAGGTGAAGGTGTGGAGAAAGAAAGGATCTGCTCATGATCCAAAATCAACAAGCTCTTCTGTGAACACAGTAGTGGTAGTGTCATGGCTTGGGCTTGCATGGCTGCTTATGGAACATTCTCAAAAATCTTTACTGATGATAGAACTCATAATAGTAGCAGCAGAATGAATTCAGGAGCCTACAGAAATATTCTGTGTGACAAATTAAAGAGAAATACAGGAGGAACATCATCATGCAGGAAGACAATGATGAAATTTAAATATCAGGAAATAAAAACTGAAGTTCTGATCTATCTTCTTTTTTGATCCTAAATGTCATCACTGTAGAGCAGAAATAAAACACTCTGCCTTGCTGTTTCAGGATTTTCTGAGGGCTCTGTAAGCTTCTTCCAATCCCTGTGGATCCTCTACTTTTTCTTGTCATTCTGTGGAATTGGGCCACGTTATTTCTTTACTCTATAATCAGGATAAATGCATGGAATTGCACATCCATGTATGTTTTTTATGGTTGTTAAAAACAACAAAACAAAGGTTGTGTTATGCATGTGAACATAATTCTTAGACTCTCCCTGTCTTTCTTCTTTCATCATTTTATTCTGAAATATTTCACCTTCTGTCTAGTGATGATAAGCACATATCCATAAATAGTGTGTAATAATTCATTGAAGACTCATTCAAGATCATTCACCTAACAACCCTCTTTAAATGATTTGATTCATGGAAATGAAAATAATTCCTGTAAAAACTTTTCTGATTTTCTGCTGCACTTCCATTTACCTAATATTTACAAACCCTTGATCATGGTTAATTTTTTTTATAATTTTATTGTGATTTTCCTTAATATATGGCTGTCATTTGTCTTACTACTGATTCTTTTATAATGAACTGAGTCACTCTGTCAAAAGTAACATCTCAGACACATTTGATCAATTTAAACTTTTACTCCCAACATGATGTTCATCCAAATCTCTATAAACACTGCGCAAGTCAAAAACCATTCATTCTTTGTTATTATAACTTCTATTATGGTATAATGCAGGGTCCTGTAATGTGTAATGTGGTGTAACACACTGTGCACTTTATGTGGCTAAGACACACTTCTAAGACAAACTTTTTTGTGTTTGATCTTTATGTTTATGTATGTTTATGTAGCACCAGGTCCTGGAGAAACGTTGTTTCATTTCACTATGTACTGCGTCAGCTATATGTGGTTGAAATGACAGTAAAGCTTCTTGAATCTTGAATCTTCAATCCTCCTCCTTCTCTCTCTGTCTAGACCTTTCGCTTTTTAAACAGAACTGTATTGAAAGAGGATTTTCGAGACACCATGGTACAAGCAAAGTACAGCAATTCTGTTACAAAGAAATGAGTCACTTATAATCCAGTACAATACATATACATATATACACACACATACATATACACCTATACCCACATATACACATACATACATATATGTACACACACATACATGCGCACATACACACATACATATACACGGATACATGTATATATACACACGTACACACACATGCGCACCCACATACTTAAATCACATAATGAAATACATTTTATATGTACATAATATTACACAGTAATGCGTTTCCACTTTATATATTTACCAAATGCCAAGGGAATTTGTTTTTTTTTTTTGTCTTTTCATCCATTTTTTTTTTTGTCTTCTTAATTCACATAAAATCTGTTTATAAACTGTCTCGGCAGGAATATGGCATTGATTAATGACCATTTTACATCTTGTTTTCCATATTTTATAATTAACTATACTTATAATTAACCAATAAAAGTCTTCTATGTTTTTTGTCATTTTTTTTTTCCAAATACTCCATACAATATTGTTTTCTCATTTATATTTATGTCAATTCCCAAATCTTTAACTTTCTGCCATATTTCTACGGATCTTGGACACTTTATCAGCAAATGTTCAACAGTTTCATCTTCGTTACAAACCCGTAAAGGACAAACTTTTGTTGTTACATAACAGCTCCACCTCACTACACACCTTACTGCTAGTCTACCTACGCTAATCAGCCAGGCTACATCACGAACATTTTCTGAAATATCCTTTGAATTTATATTTTTTATACATTTCTTACTCTCAGTGATGTCGAGATATTTATGTCTAAATATTCCTCCATGTTCGTATTTATTAATTTCTTCATATATGCTTTTATTTGACTGAGTGCTTTTACTAAGATTCCCTGATCCTACAGACACACCTTGTAATCTATTATCTCTTTTTATCATGTGTAAAATTGGACTTATCGCTATTACATAAAGTGCAGCACTTAGTGGACAGCCTTGTTTTACACCTCTGTTTACCTCAAATACATCAGTTAATTGACCATTGACATTTATTTGTACCCTTGACATTGTATATAATGTTTTAATCATGTTTATATATTTTTTAGGAAACCCATAATGGTCCATTACTTCCCATAAGTAATCCCGTGAAATGTAATCGAAAGCTTTCTTTTGATCTAAT
The DNA here is from genome assembly GCF_019097595.1 of Hemibagrus wyckioides. NCBI lineage: Eukaryota > Metazoa > Chordata > Actinopteri > Siluriformes > Bagridae > Hemibagrus > Hemibagrus wyckioides. The sequence goes on along the minus strand of NC_080715.1, from coordinate 41,308,485 downwards.
CCTACAATGAAGAAATCTTTATGACGTGTATTTATTATAAGTTCCCTCAATGTCCCGAGGTTGTCCCACATATATCGTCCTTTAATTGCGCATGTTTGTTCTACTTCAATTATTTCGTTCAGTATAGCATTCATACGGTTCATAAGAATCTTTGCAAGTATTTTATAATCTATATTCATTAAACTTATTTGTCTCCAGTTGTCTAGTTCATGTCCGTCTCCTTTTTTATACACCAGTGAAATTATAGTATGGTAAAAAAGTTCATCAAATTTCCCTTCCTGAATCCCTTCATTATACAAGTCAGTTAACATGTCTATTATATCCTTCATACAAATCTTATAGAACTCAGCAGGGAGTCCGTCAGGTCCTGGACTTTTCCCGTCATTTAATTGTGAAATCGCGTTTATGATTTCTTCTGGTTTTATAGAGTCTTCTAAATGTTGAAAATGGTCGTCTGTCAATTTAGGGCATTTTGCTAAGAAATTAGTTATCTTCTTCCTTTCTATTTCTATCTTAGTTGTTGCGTCCTTACACATATTCATTATTAAGTTCCGCTTTTCCCTTTCGTTCTCCACTATATTCCCTGCCCTATCTCTAATACCTTTAATATGTTTTTCCTCCCTGCGTTTCTTTAATTGTTTAATCACATGCGCTGGATTTCCTGTAAATTTTGTGTCAAGTCCTGCATGAACATGTACATTCAAAAATAACTCATCGTTCATATCAGTTAGTTCGGCCTTTATTTTAGACAATTGAACCTCATCGTTATCCTCCCTATTTTTTTTTGACTGTAGGACTATATACTTTTCAAGTAGTTTATTATAATACTCATTCTTTAATTGCTTCAATTGTTTACATTTGTATTTCAAGAATGTTGTGATTTGCTTCTTAAAAACACCCCATAGTTCAATGCTCGAATTTGTCAATACTTTAAGGTCTTTAATTCTCCTTATTTCTTTAGTTAAATCATGAACCATTTTGTTGTTTTTAAGGCTTGTTACATTCAAATTCCAATACCCTTTTTTCTCATAATTTTTTACGTGTACTTTGGCCACCACCGCTAAATGATCGGAATCTACCAAATATTCAGTGTACTTAGTTACACTCATTGTTTCAGAGATATATATCCTATCTATTGTAGACCTTTCCCCTCCCTCCCTCCCTTCCTCCCTTCCTTCCTCCCTCTATCAAACACACAAACACACACACACATATGCGCACGCACACATGCACACAAGCAGGAAGCCACTCCTCATTACAGAGAAAACGAAACTCAAAGTTTCTCTCTAGCGCTCTGTCATTGTGTGAGTTCAGGAAAATGGCTGAGGCCAGTATTTCAGTAGATCAGGATCAGTTCATCTGTCCAGTGTGTCTGGATCTCCTGAAGGATCCGGTGACTATCCCCTGTGGTCACAGTTTCTGTAAGGTGTGTATTAATGGCTGCTGGGATCAGGAGGATCAGAAGGGTGTCTACAGCTGTCCTCAGTGCAGAGACACTTTCACTCCAAGGCCTGTTCTACGCAGAAACAACATGCTGGCTGAAGTGGTGGAGAAACTGAAGAAGAAGACTGAAGTCCAAGCTGCTTCTCCTGCTCACTGTTACACTGGACCTGGAGATGTGGAGTGTGATTTCTGCCCCGGGAGAAAACACAAAGCCATCAAGTCCTGTTTGGTGTGTGTGGCTTCTCTTTGTGAAACTCACCTGAAACCTCATCTTGAAATACCTGTTTTGAAAAAACACAAGTTAGTTGAAGCTTCTGGAAATCTACAAGAGAAGATCTGCTCTGAACATGATAAAGTGCTGGAGATCTACTGTCGTACTGACCAAAGCTTCATCTGTTATCTGTGTACGATGGATAAACACAAAAGCCACGACACCGTCTCAGTTAAAGCTTACAGAACTGAGAAAGAGGTGAGAAAGTCTAATCTAACCAAGTCTAATCTATTCAGAGTCATGTAGTGGTGTTATGTAATTTAAAGATATTAGCTTTAGAACCAAAACATCAGACTTTAAGTCTAAAATAAGTTCATCATTGTAGAATTAGTTTGTGAACAATATTTAAAATGTATATAAACATAAGGTTTTGCTTTATTAATGATAAAAAAATCATTAAGTAATAAATTCTTGTTGCTGTTATTTGTGTTAAACCCAGTGGTTCCCAAACCTAGTCCTGGAACACTAAAATATATTTCAGTGTTTAACTTTGAACTTTAAAGAAAGTGAACTTTAAAAAACCCAAAATCCAGTCTTTTACACTATAATAAAGTGCTCCGTAACACCAGAGTGAACTTTAACCCTTTATCTGCTGTTACTGTTCATCCACTGAGATCATGACCTCATAATGGATAAACAGTGAGATGTATTTTATTTGTCCTCAGAGTGAGTTAAAGGAGGAGCAGATGAAATTCCAGCAGAGAATCCAGGAGAAGCAGAAGAAGGTGCAGGAGCTGAAACAGACTGTGAACACTATAAAGGTGAGCAGTGAGCAGAGACAGAGCTGCTCCTAGAAACACACACAACATGGACAACCAGTCATTTAGAGTCCCAGTAAGAGAGGGAATGATAGATGAGATTTATATCTTCTGTGTGTGTGTGTGTGTGTGTGTGTGTGTGTGTGTGTGTGTGTGTGTGTGTATGTGTGTATGTGTGTGTGTGTGTGTATGTGTGTGTGTGTGTGTGTGTGTGTGTGTGTGTGTGTGTGTGTATGTGTGTATGTGTGTGTGTGTGTGTGTGTGTGTGTGTGTGTGTGTGTGTGTGTGTGTATGTGTGTGTGTGTGTGTGTGTGTGTGTGTGTGTGTGTGTATGTGTGTGTGTGTGTGTGTGTGTGTGTCCTAACAGCTCAGTGCACAGACAGCAGTAGATGACAGTGAGATGATCTTTACTGAGATGATCAGCTCCATGGAGAAAAAGCGCTCGGAGGTGACGGAGCTGATCAGAGCTCAGGAGAAGGCTGAACTGAGTCGAGCTGAACGACTCCTGGAGCAACTGGAGCAGGAGATTGCTGATCTTCAGAGGAGAGTCACTGAGATGGAGCAGCCTTCACACACACATGATCACATCCACTTCCTCCAGGAAATAAAGGTACACTACATTTTCAGATATAAAAACAATCTTTGGATTTGTTCTCCTAAGTTTATGTGTAATTGCTGTATGCAGGCTTTAGTCTCTGGTCATCGCTCTCCCCCAGCTAAGAGATCAGATTTTCAGTCAGATCTCTGTGAGGACACTTCCAGCATCACTGTCAATCAACATCTCTCATTTGATGGAGTGAGGAAATCTCTCTCTGATCTGAAAAAGAGACTGGAGGAAATCTTCCAGGAGGAATTCATCGAAATCCCTGAACATGGTAAGAGGAACTGTTCCTGTTGTTCCACGCCTGATTCGAGTCTTAATGATGAACTGATGATGTGAATGATTTGTGATAGAGCTGAGAAACACTGAACTCTTCATTACTGAAGTGTGACACCTGATCTACTCACACTTCTGATCTACACACACTTCTGATCTACACACACTTCTGATCTATACACACTTCTGATCTACACACACTTCTGATCTACACACACTTCTGATCTACACACACTTCTGATCTACTCACACTTCTGATCTACACACACTTCTGATCTACACACACTTCTGATCTACACACACTTCTGATTTACACACACTTCTGATTTACACACACTTCTGATCTACACACACTTCTGATCTACACACACTTCTGATCTACACACACTTCTGATCTACTCACACTTCTGATCTACACACACTTCTGATCTACACACACTTCTGATCTACACACACTTCTGATCTACACACAATTCTGATCTACAGACATGATCATTTTCATAATTGTTTGATTTTATGGGTTTTAACATCAGAACATTTTGTTTCTGTCTCCAGTTAAAGACGCTCAAATTTTACTCTCAGAGCCAAAGAGCAGAGAAGAGTTTCTGAAATGTATGTCTACAACACACACACACACACAGACACACACGCACAGACAGACACATACACAATGAAACACATATACAATCACAAATAGGTAAATTCCAAAAATACAACCACAAATTCACACACACACACTCCATATCAATATATCCTGTGATTGAAATGTAACATGTTCACATTTCTCATGTGTTTAGATTTCTGTGATCTGACTCTGGATCCCAACACAGTACATTATTACCTCATTCTGTCTGAGAAGAACAGAGCAGTGAAGAGCAGTGAGAGAAAGCAGCGATACTCTGATCATCCAGAGAGATTTGACTCCTACAGTCAGGTGTTGAGTAAGGAGAGTGTGTGTGGACGCTGTTACTGGGAGGTGGAGTGGAGCAGTGAGAGATATGTGTACATATCAGTCTCATATAAAGACATCAGCAGGAAAGGACGGGGGAATGAGTGTTGGTTTGGACTCAACAATCAGTCCTGGAGTCTGGAATGTTCTTCTTCTTCTCTTTATTTCTATCACAACTACATTGAGACTGATCTCAGAGTTCCATCATCCTCCAGAATAGGAGTTTATGTGGATCACAGTGCAGGAACTCTGTCCTTCTACAGCGTCTCTGACACCATGAAGCTCCTCCACAGAGTCCACACCACATTCACTCAGCCTCTATACGCTGGATTCTGGCTCTCCTGGAATATTTTGACGAAATCAGGATCAACTGTGAGATTGTGTGATCTAAAAAAATAATGGGCTTGTGGTGTTTTATGTTTTTTTTTTGTTTGTTTGTTTGCTTTTTTTTAAAACCAACATTTTATTAATAAAACAATTAATTAAAAACATTAAAACATTAAATTTAGCCTCATTCTATGATCATTGGTTACATGTATGGTTACAAGAAAATTAAACTGTAAGATCTGATCATACTGATAATGATATAATGATTTCTACAGATTTACTGAAATTGGTGTAGCAGAATGTCTAAATGTACTATAAAGTCTGTATTTATTGGGGTTTATGTCTGGAAATATGATCATTTGTAAAAAAAAAAAAATGGTAATAATGCTTTATTTAGAATTTTTACAGATTTTAATAAATCTTTTAAAAATATTTTTGCCTCTTCATGAATACACTCACAAGAACAAACTTTACAGAAAACTCTGAATGTTTATGAATATAAAGACGAGATGTTCATCCTTAAAAACAATTGTAGGAACTGTAGTTACCTGCTATGACCACTATGGGGCAGTGAAACAGCGTCATATTTTGACATGGTCACTGTGCCAAATATGGGTTTGTGAATCGTTGACGTCTAGTGTAATTCGGGAACGCGCGCGCGCACACACACACACACACACACACACACACAGACTGTCTGTATATCTGTATATGTGTAACTATTTATAACCTCCCACTGAGCTTCAGTTAATGATCTACTGTTAAAGTGAAACAGTGTGTGTGTGTGTGTGTGTGTGTGTGTGTGTGTGATATTAGTATATAAGTAAAAAGCTCATCATAACTCAAATGCCACGACTGTGTGGAACGTAATGAATGTAGGACCACAGACCCAAAGTAATAAACCTCAAACAGATATGTGGCTCGAGGCAGCGAGGCTTATTTCATCCTTGAGGCCACACATATTCATAAACACATACCTAGAACTCAAAATATTAAGCTAGAAACCGAGTTATATGTCGTTTAGACGTCATGTGAACACTGGTAATGTGGGAGGTGTAATTGGTCACTGATCAGCCTTAGATTTCTATAAAAGGAAGTGAATAAACTGTTCAAATAAAATATTACCTTATTTGGCATATATAATCTACTAAGTGTCTTTTATTTAGATATTTTAACATAACTGATTTATATCATTTCTAACGGAGCTGGAAACATGATCATCACAAAACATTGTTCTGCAATCCGAGACCAGCGTGATGAAATTACAGGCTCTCCAACAACAATCTGGACATGGTGTCCCCTGACAGCAGAAGAGTCCCGGCCCACACACACGCTGGCACTGAAATGACAGGGATGGACTCATCCAAATCTGGCACTCTTGTTTCACTTTATCTTTATTTTATCCAAAAATACACAAGCTGTAAAACGGACACAGCTGAATTGCAGTGCCAGGTTAAACTGAGACCGCGACATCTCGTCTTCTTTCGTCGTCCGCCTTTTTCCTTTTATTCACAAAACTTCAGACATTTCCATAGCAACCAGGACAAAATGGTAGGTTCCAGGAAAGACTTATTATTAATATAATTTATTAGTAATATGCTTAGAATATGGGAAGTAGTTTGTGTGATATGTGTGATTATTCATTTCACTAAAACATACACACCAGCATGTCATCCTGGAGTGTGTGTATGTGTGTGTGTGTGTGTGTGTGTGTGTGTGTGTGTGTGTGTGTCCGTGTCTGTGTATGCCCACATCCACCTACACAATGCCCGCTGTTTATGCAACGTGTCTCTCCGAAGGAACCAAATCAGACCACCAACAGCCAGTGATCCATCTCGTCGATGCTGTAACCTATCATCTGATTCTCTGTGAACTATATAACAAGCAGAAATTTTACCTCATAGTGCCATCTTAAGGGGATTAGTTTCACCCTGGGATATAATAGCATCTCTGAGATGTTGTTTACATCTGACTCCATCATGTCAGTTATGTTAACAGATGTCTGGAGAGACTACACCAAACTTTACAGCCCATGAAGCTATACATCACCTGTCCATTTAAAACTAATCCAGTGTAAATACGGCTTATAAGATAAGCAGAAGAAATAAGCCTGGGTAATACGCCAATCAGCCATAACATTATGACCACCTGCCTAATATTGTGTCAGTCCCCCTTCTTTTTGCTGCCAAAACAGCCCTGACCCTGATGGACTCCACTAGATCCCCGAAGGTGTGTTGTGGGATCTGGCACCAAGATGTTTAGCAGCAGATCCTTTAAGTCCTGTAAATTGCAAGGTGGATTGGACTTGTTTGTCCAGATGCTGGATTGGATTGAGAGCTGGGGAATTTGGAGATGGAGTCAAAACACCTGACACTGGTTGTTGGCACGGCGCATTATCCTGCTGAAAGAGGCCACAGATATCAGGGAATACCGTTTCCATACATGGTCTGTAACAATGCTTAGGTAGGTGGTACGTGTCAAAGGAACATCCACATGGAGGGCAGGACCCAAGGTTTTCCAGCAGAACACTGACCAAAGCATGACACTGCCTCCGCCCGAATCTTGGGAGCCATCGCCCGAATATTGACTGCCATGAACCCATTTCTGGTTCTCTAGAGCTTTTAAGCAGCGTGCTCCCTCTGTTCCACACGAAGAATCATTTCCTTGTGTCACATACCAAGCCTTGAGTCATTGCTGTATGGTTTACCTCGTGTATGATCCTTGCCTCCCTTGCTTATTGACTATGAGTTTTGTGTTTTGGTTTCGGTTTACAGTGTGTTTGCTTTCTGGTTTTTGACCCTTTTGCTATCCCATATCGATACCGTCTTTTGCCTGCCGATTTTGTGAATAAAGATCTGCGAATGGATTCTAATACACGAGCCTCGCGTGCTTCATTACAGGATACTTCGCCAGTCGAGAATCCAGTGGATCTCTGCGCCACCATCGTCCGCCAGGGACACATGATTCGTGTATATCAGGATCAGGTGGCAGAGCTACAAGCCACCAACGCCCAGCTACAGCAACAGCCTCCAGCCGCCGCCGATGCACCAGAACCAGCGGCACCGCCACGCAGTGGATTACCCCGATTTTCCCTACCAGAGAAGTTTGATGGCTCTGCCGATTGCTGCCGCGGATTCTTACGCCAGTGTGACAACTTCTTTGCGCAGCAGCCGGAAATCTACGGCAACGGAACCATCAGGTGTGCGTTCATGCTGTCTTTACTGACGGGCAAAGCGCTAGACTGGGCTTCAGCTGTTTGGGATTCTGATCCTCAAGTCAAGACTTCGGCGGATTATTTCACCAATCTGATCAGGGAAGTTTTCGAGTATCCGGTGGGAGGAAAGGACATTTCTGTACAGCTGCTGGAATTACGCCAAGGTGTTCAATACGGCGCCGGATTTCGCAATCAAGGTCCGTATGCTAGCGGCGCAATCGGGCTGGAATGAGATGGCACTAGTGGCAGTGTTCCGCGAAGGTCTCAATGGAGATCTGAAGGCAGAGATGGCATGCGGTGATACGTCACACTGTCACAATATATCTCCACTGCCATACGTCTTGATAATCTCCGACGCCAGCACCGACTTCCAGCCACGACCCATACCCCTTCGGCCCCTGGAATACCACAGCCCAAGAGAGGAATCCACAGAGCCCATGCAACTCGGGAGATCTTGTGCCTCTGAGGGAGAGCGCGAATGTCGCACCCAATTACGGCTGTGCTTCTACTGCAGACAGCCAGGTCATTGAGTCCTCCAATGTCCGGAGAAGCCTAACCAAGTAGATCTCGTGAAACTTGCTTTTAAGTTTCTCTCCCTGCCTTTTTCCTCCTCAATGACTTTTGTTATTCTGTCGCAGTGTTGACTGACTCCGGCTCAGCGGTGAATCTTATTGACAGCGGATTGGTGCACGAGCTCGGGATCACCACCAGTCCGTGCACCCCACCTTTAAGAGTCACTGCAATAAACGATCAACCCATTGGGAAGGGCCTGATCACTCACCGCACGTCCACGAGTGGTGTGTGGTGAGTGATCAGGCCCTCTATTAAACAGACCAGATTTTGACCTGTCCAGCATCACTGTCCCTCAACATCGGTCATTGGATGGAGTGAGGAATTCTCTCTCAGATCTGAAGAAGAGACTGGAGGAGTTATGTAAGGGAGGAATTCAACAAGGTCTTTACTCGCTCTGTGAAGTGTTATTTCTTAGCCATGCTCCTGCTTACTTTTCTGCAGCCAGTTTGCTCACCTGACACTTTGAAGTAAAATACTGATTTCAAATGAATAAACTGACTGTATCACTTTCAACTGTTTCCATCTTTTACACAACCTGATGATGCTTTTTGTCTTCCTTTCCATTTTTCTCTCCACAGCTTCAGCAGTTCAGATCATTTCCCCACCAGAGCCACAGAGCAGAGAAGAGTTTCTGAAATGTACGTCTAACACACACACACACACACACACACACACACAAACAAGCAGAGGTGTATATTACACAAGCATAGACACGCACATACAGTATATGTGTAAATTAAACTCGCACAGAAACACAAACACACACAGACACACACATATACAGCTGTCACATTCTTCTCGTGAATATACAGTGCATCCGAAAAGAATTCACAGCGCTTAACTTTTTCCACATTTTATGTTACAGCCTTATTCCAAAATGGATTATTTTCCTAAACATTCTACAAACAATACCCCATAATGACAACATGAAAGAAGTTTGTTTGAAATCTTTGCTAATTTATTAAAAATAAAAAATGAAAAACTCACATTTACATACGTATTCATAGTCTTTGCCATGACACTCAATATTGAGCTCAGGTGCATCCTGTTTCCACTGATCATCTTTGAGATGTTTCTACAACTTGAGTGGAGTCCACTTGTGATAAATGCAGTTGATTGGACATGATTTGATTTGTCTGTAGACCTCCAAGACAGGATTGTATCAAGGCACAGATCTAGGGATGGTTACAGAAAAAATTCTGCAGCATTGAAGGTCACAGTGAGCATAGTGGCCTCCATCATCCGTAAATGGAAGAAGATTCAAACCACCAGGCCTCTTCCTAGAGCTGGCCGTATGGCCAAACCAAGCGATCAGGCAAGAAGGGCAAGTGACCAAGAACCTGATGGTCACTCTAAAAGAGCTCCAGTGTTTCTCTGTGGAGAGAGGAGAATCTTCCAGAAGAACAACCATCTCTGCAGCACTCCACCAATCAGGCCTGTATGGTAGAGTGCCCAGATGGTAGCCAGTCCTCAGTAAAAGGCATGTGACAGCCCATCTGGAGTTTGCCAACAGGCACATGAAGGACTCTCAGACCATGAGAAACAAAATTCTCTAGTCCGATGAAACAAAGATTGAACTCTTTGCCCTGAATGGCAAGCGTCATGTCTGGAGGAATAAAGGCACCGCTCATCATCTGGCCAATACCATTCCTAAAGTGAAGCATGGTGGTGGCAGGAACTGGGAGACTAGTCGGATCGGGGGAAAGATGAATGCAGCAATGTACAGAGACATCCTTGATGAAAATCTGCTCCAGAGCACTCGGGACCTCAGACTGGGGCAATGGTTCATCTTCCAACAGGACAACAACTCTAAGCACACAGCCAAGATAATAAAGGAGTGGCTACGGGACAACTGTGAATGCCTTTGAGTGTCCCAGCCAGAGCCCAGACTTGAACCTGATTGATCATCTCTAGAGAGATCTGAAAATGGCTATACACTGACAATCCCCATCCAACCTGATGGAGCTTGAGAGGTCCTGCAAAAAAGAATGGGAGAATCTGCCTAAAAATAGGTAATAGCATCATGCAGTACTCAAAAAGACTTGAGGCTGTAATTGGTGCCAAAGGGGCTTCAACCCAGTGTTGAGCAAAGGCTGTGAATACTTATGTACATGTAATTTTTCATTTTTTATTTTTTATAAAAAAAAGATTTAAAAGAAAATACATATTTCATGTTATTATGGGGTGTTGTTTGTAGAATTTCGAGGAAAATATTGAATTTAACCCATTTTTTAAAAAGGCTGTAACATAAAATGTGGAAAAAGTAAAATGCTGTGAAACCGTTCCGGATGCACTGGACAGTTTTCTGTGAATTTAACCCAACATGTTTACACTGTTCAGTTTGTTTTTCTCTTTTATTTTAGATTTCTGTGATCTGACTCTGGACCCCAACATGAAACATGATAAACTCATTTTGTCTGAGAAGAACAGAGTGGTGAGATATGGTGTGAGAGAGCAGCAGTATTCTGATCATCCAAAGAGATTTGACTCCTGGTTTCAGGTGTTGAGTAAGGAGAGTGTGTGTGTGGACGCTGTTACTGGGAGGTGGAACGTTATTTATCAGACAAGAACCTAGTAAAAACTGTTAAAAGGAAATGATCAAATTATATTTTGTGATCTCAGCACTGTAAAGTTCATCTTGTAATGGGATCAGAAACAAAGGAAGTTTTAATTACTGTGGGTTTAATTTGACACAATCTAAATATTTGCTTTCTAAAATGCTGATTATCAAATAAATGGTTTTGTGGCAGGGTAATGTGTCTGACAGTTTAACATTAAACTGGAGCATTTCACTTTCAGACCACCAGATGGCGCTCACTTTTAAATTACTTTGGTCTCATAAAATGTACGTGAACCACTATCGCACTTCTGTTTCCTTCACTCTGATGTCACTGGATACTTTGAATGGGTTTTGTGAGTTTTATCTACATTTTCATTTCTGTCTATGAGTGGGGTGATGTGGCCCAAAAATGTGTACGTTTAGTGATATCTCTCAGTAGTAAACAATGCAACATAAATGAAATAAGGTAATAAAGATTCATTTATTCAGATTCAGATTCACACTTATCACTAAATTACAAAGAATTTTTTCAATGTATGCAATATATTTCAATGTAGTTTTTCAGAAATACAATATTTCTGCTTTATTGCCATCGTTATCATCATGAACACAATGCAGTAGAGGTTTTATGTCTCACAGCGAGACACAGTCCTGCTGGAAATCCTGTCATGTGACTTTTAGTGAAGCGGATCGCTCGGGTTGTGTTTTTGCCACTGATGGTGTTCTACACTGTAAAACCCGAGCCTCCAGATAACAACTCTGATGCGTTTGTCTATTTACAGTTCTATCTGGCGTGTTGATTTTCACACATTATAACTTAGTTTTGTGTAAAATCCCTGCACATTACCACATTGTTAATAAATCATCTTTTTTTTTTATTGTCACACAAGCCAGCTGCACAAAAGCAGATCTGTAATTTAAAATGGCAGCAATTAAAGAGCAAACGATTAAAAAACGTTTTCTCTCACAAATCTAGTAAAAAATAATAAAAAATAAAAATTAAATTGAAATTATATTTTGCGATGTTCTTCTTATAAGATTCTACCTGCATGTTTCTTATTTATCAGTAATGAGGTCAGCACAGAAAGACATAAGAAGAAGACTGGGTCTACTTAAAATACGTCCATCATATATACATATACTTTTAAATACAGTTTTCTAAGATCCAATCAATTTTTTTAATCTTTTTTTTTCCGTAAAGTTTTATCAGGAAATTATATCTGCTGCCTTACCACCACTCCTGGCGGTTTTGATCCCATGATGGAGGTGTGTTAGTCTGGGTGTCGATGACATCAGCAATCCGGTCCACCAGGTCTGTCAGACCCTGGTCCTGAGACAGAATGAGAGCCTTCCCCTTACAGATCAGGGTTTTCTCCTTTGGATCTGTTGGTTAAACAGTGACCACAAACACCACTGGTGCCAGCTTGATTTATTTTTCTAATAAGCTAATGTGGTAAAATTAGGTTTCTGTGCACTTACCCGGTGGTTACAGGTGGTAACTGACAGATTCCACCCACTCAAGGATTGTGTTCAGGCCCTGACATCAAGGGAGAAGCTTGTAGATGGCATTGTAGACCAGGAACAGCACCTGATTGCCCAGGTGAAACTGTAGGGGCTGGCATGGTATGTTGTATACCTGCTGTTGCTCATTTTGGTCAGCGTCCATACGCTTGAAGCTATTTGCTGGGTTAGAGTGTGGGTGTCTCAGCTTCTGTACTGTTCTTCCCTGCTCATGCTGCCGCTAGCTTTTGTGCCTTTGGTGGTGGGGTTGGTGTCGAAGACCAACCTGTCTCTGCCAAGCAGTAGTGGGAGTTTGGGGATCAGTTCTAAGTGGGGCCAGTTTCCTGCTGGGCTACAGATCCTAACCTGTGTGGCAGGGACCTCCCAGGTGATGCCATAAAAAAGTTGTCAAAGATGAATATAGTAAAATTAAAAAAAAAAAAAAAAAAAAAGATAAAAGAAATTATATTTTGTGATGTTTCTACTGTAAAGTTCTGTCTCTTTCTAATTAAGCAATCTCTTGATCTTAATAAATGATTAATTATAATAATAATGATTAACAAACAGGTGCTTTAGCCTGTTATATGATTTGAACTCTAATTTCAATTTGTATATCAATCAACAGGACTCGATAAAAATATATTGAATTGTTTAAGTTCTGATTAACAGAGAGTTAAATTTCTCCTCAGTAATAGTTGTAATCTGGTAAAAGCGGTTAGTGAACATTTCAGACAACACTGAACTGTGACAGGGTGAGGCAGGTGAACACACACACACACACACACACACACACACATAACAAACAGTTTGTTCCCAGGGAAGAAATGTGACACCAATAAGAACTGGAATAAATTGTTGCCCCAAGCTTCTATAGCTTTTACTCTTTGAGTTGGTGTGTGGTTGGTCTGTCCAAACTAAATTGGTTATATTTATGAACTGGAGGGAGATGAAATGGTTAACAGAGGAGTGTTCAAAAACTGTCTGTGTTTATGCTCCTCCCACTCCCAACACCCTCTCTTTTTCACACACATACACACACAGAATCAGGAAGTAACTTTTCATTACAAAAAGAAACTGATCTCGTGCACTCTCTGAGTTCAGGAAAATGGCTGAGGCCAGTATTTCAGTAGATCAGGATCAGTTCATCTGTCCAGTGTGTCTGGATCTCCTGAAGGATCCGGTGACTACCCCCTGTGGTCACAGTTACTGTAAGGTGTGTATTAATGGCTGCTGGGATCAGGAGGATCAGAAGGGCGTCTACAGCTGTCCTCAGTGCAGAGACACTTTCACTCCAAGGCCTGTTCTACGCAGAAACAACATGCTGGCTGAAGTGGTGGAGAAACTGAAGAAGAAGACTGAAGTCCAAGCTGCT